>NW_022437030.1:4485400-4494019 GCF_009761245.1 Sapajus apella
AAAAAAAAAAAAAAAAAAAAAAAAAAAAAAAAAAAAAAAAAAAAAATACTGCACTTGAGAATTGACTTCCCATCCATCTCTTTTATTCTTGCACTTATTTTATAGCCAACATATTCTCTTTCAGCCCATGATTACTTATTTTAAATTGTCTTCCAGTCCCGGGACTCTGTCTCTCTTCCCCAGCTCCCCCTCTTCTCTCAGGCCTCCCAAATGATACAGTCTGTGCCGTCAGCCGCTGTTGTCTATTAGAGCCCAGAAATACTTCTTGTTTTCAGCCAGCCTTGGGGAGAGGAAATGAGGAGAAGGGAAAATGTCTTCCCCCAGAAGTCCATCTGAAAACAAGTGAGGCTCCACTGACCCCTCACTGCCGGTCTGAGGCTCTGCAGATAAGCCCCATAAAATACTGCAGAAGGCAAAGTTGCCAACAAGCGCAGCACACAGAGATGATGTAGTCAGAGGCAGGAATCGATCTCAAGGCGTGAATCACTGACCCTAGCCCACACTCGCCCTCCCTAAATTCTGAGTCCGTGTTAACTAAAGATTGCATTTCCATTGTTACAGCTCAGACGGCAATTCCTAATTCTGTTGAGTTTGATATCTCTTACCCAGCACCCATTTGGGAAGGCTTTTTGTTTAATCTTCTAAACGTCTGAAGCACAATTCCAAATATTTCCAAGTTAAACTCCTCTTCCATTCACAATAAACCCCAGCAAGAATCTGACCAAAGAAAAGGTAAAGCATACATTCCCTTCCTTCTCTGGATTGAAACAGCGATATTTGAATCACCCAGGAGGTATATCATAACAAATTGTCTCAATATCAATTGTCTCTGTGCAAAGGTCAGGTAAAGTCCCAAAGATCTAAGTCTGGGATAAAAGGGATGAGCACATTTCTCAACAGAAGGGAAGGAGGCTGGTTTCAGTGATTTTCTCACTAAATGTGGAATTCCCCAACAAATTCACATATTAAAAGTAATAAAGTTGTGAATCCTCCACTCAAACAAAGGCTCAGGGACCACGATTCCAAACATCCACACTTAACTAAGCGCTCATCAAAACTCCTTTTTGAATCTAGAAATCTAATTTCTTTAATGGTCACATCACTTATGTGTCTTAGAAAGTGTTTTCTACTGAGCTCAATCAACTGACAGCCTGGGACTGTGCCTCATATCCTCCCCATGCAGCAGTGTTTACATGGAAGTATGAACCCAAATGAGGATGAATTCCAGAACCAGTAAGTTTATTCCTGGAGCTTAATTTTAAAAATACAATCTCTATTTTCGCTTTCCAGTTTCACTGGAAGAACTGATATTTTAAAACTTCTAATAAAATAATAATTATGCAGGTAAAATATCAGTTATTCTAGATTCTAGGAACTAGACTTCTAATTAACTGAGACACGATTCTAATGCGGAATCCCAGGGCAAAGTCCTGTACTTTTAAAGGTAGCATGCTAATTTGAATTTTAAGTGGATGTTGAATATTAACCCTGATATTGTCCTAGATAGTGAGTTTCTCAACTTCAGCACTATTGACATTTGGGTTGGGTAATTCTTTGTTGTTAGGGGCTGTCCTGTGTGCTGTGGGATGTTTAGCAGCAATGCTTGCCTCTGCCCACTGGATGCCAACCGCAACCCTCCTCTCCCCAGTGTGACAACCAAAAATGTCTCTGGACATGACCAAATGTCTCTTGGGGGGGCAAAACTGAACCCATTTGGGAACCACTACTCTGATCAATGGGAAAATTCATTTATGAGATGTTTTTATTCCACTTAAAAGGGAGCTAACACAAAGTCAGAATGCTTTTCTGAACATAGAGTAAAATAAATAAAATTAATGATGTATTTCCATCCACATGATGGAACATTAAACAATCACTTAAAAACATATTTGTTAAGACACTATAGGCATGAGAGAAGAGTAGAACATGGAATTATATGTGCCCTATGTAGATTCGGTAAGATATAGATTTGAAACTATATAAAGTATTTTAAAAGGAAAAACACAAAAATGAAAATCATAGCTCTCTGTGGGTGGTAGGACAATGCCGTCTATATTTTCTTATCTAAATTTTTCTGTTTTCTCCAATCATCTACCATGAGCACGTATTTTTATAATTTCAAAATCAGACACAGAAAAAGGACAAAGAATATTGTATTATACAGCACATGAACAAGAAAGCTGCAACACGCTGCCATCCTGTATTCCTAATTCAATTTTCTCCCACACCCTGAAGGAAGCAAAGCAATTCCTTTCCTACTCATCTGATCCTTTTCCCCATTAAACCCTCGCATCTGCTTCCCTCTGCAGTCTTAACTATCTAAGGCCAGGATTCATGACATTGTTTATTTTATTTTATACCTTGCTTCTCAACCTGGGTGGACTCATGCATCCTTTCATTCATGCAGTTCTCTGGTACTGTACGAGGTACTGGGAATTCAGTCGGGGAACAAGGCAGGTTGAGCCCCTACTCCAGTGGAAGACAGACAGTGAATCAGTACACCAACACACAGACGACATCATTCTAGTCATTCTAGAGAGTAGTAGGGGCTGTGAAGGCAAGAAAGAGACTATGGGAGACAGCACTACTTTAGCCTGGGTGGTCAGGGAAGGCCCCTCTGAGGAGGTGACATTTGAGCTGAGAGCTAAAGAACAAAAGGAAGCTGGGTGCAATGGCTCATTCCTGTAAATCCCACATCTGGGGGGCCGAGGCAGGCTGATAGCTTGAGCCCAGGAGTTGGAGACCAGCCTGGTGAAATTCCATCTCTACAAAAAATACAAAAATCAATCAGGGGTGATGGTGTGTGCCTGTAGTCCTACCTACTTGGGAGGCTGAGATACGAGGATTGTTTGAGCCTGGGAGGTCGAGGCTGGAGTGAGCCAAGCTGTGATTGTGCCACTGTATTCAAGCCTGGATGACAGAACAAGACCTTGTCTCAGAAAAGACAGGCAGAGTGAGAGAGAGAGAGAGAGGGAGAGAGAGAATCATGAGGAAACTGAGAAGACCTGGGGGCAGTTTTCCATGTTTGATTTTTTTAAGTTCAAATGTACAGAACAAGCATGGCACAGTCAGAGAGGAGAAGAAAGGCCATCAAAGCTGGAGATTTGCAAGAAAAGCTGGGGGCATCTTCCCAGGTTGGGAAGATGCATGGTCCTGATGCCGCCAGGCTCAGGTCTGCCCACACAGGGAGGTGGCAGCAGCTAATCAGAACCCTTAGGGCCAAGGCACTGGAATTTGCATTTTACAACAAGCTTCCAAGGTGATATTGATGCACTGGAAATTTAGAGGACCATAGTTCCAGAGTATTCCCTTACTCCAACATTCTGGGGGTGGCTGGAACAGAGGTGATGAGTGAACTAACTCTGTGGTCCACATGCCAGCAGTGGCAGCAGCACCAACAGCAGCACCTGGGAGCCTGTCAAAATGCAGAATCTCAGGTCCCACCCCAGATCTACTGGATTAGAATCTGCATTTCAACAATAGCATTCTACATCATTTAAATACACGTGAAAATCTGACAAGCGTTGATTTAGACCAGCACGATTTATCATACTAAAGCTTTGACAAAGAAGAAAATGGAAGCTGTATGATTTTTCGTGATAAGTGGTCAAAGAGTAACAAAATACCTGCTCATATTATGATTTTTGCTCTGGGATTAGGAGGCCACAGGTTATGCCTATGTTTAGCCTTTCTGGGTGAACTGTAGTGCCTGAATTGAAATCTATTGGCTCTAGAAAGGTTTACTCAAGTGGGCAATAGATCCAGAAATTTATTTTACCATTTAGATTATTTTTAAAAGACAGGAAACGTTCTTTATGAATGCAACTAAACATACAAATTTACTATGTTGTATAGTATTTCATATTTAAAAAAAAAGAGAGAAATGCAAACACAGTGGAATCAGTAGAGACTTCTTTCACTAACCCTTAACAATCATGAATCTTAATCATGGCCCTTTCCTTCTTCCCCGTTATACTTTGCAACACTTTACACATCTCCTTGGCGTGGTCATGTATGTGAACTTCCTTTACTCTGTAAAATGTCTCTCTTTCTCTAATTAACATGGGGTTTTTTTTGTTTTGTTTTGTTTTGTTTTTTTTTTTTTTTAATTGCAACAGCTTTTGCTAATTTTAGGACAGGTCTTGCTTCTTTTCTTTCAGTGGTCGGAAAAAGACCACGTTTATCCAAGCCCTGTGCGTATTCTGTAGCTCTCTAATCAAGAAATGTTCCTTTCAACTGACCAAGGCTCCTAACTTTATCTCTCTGTCCTTTGAAGCCAATAACTATTATTTCTAACGACCATCACTAATTCGAGAATAAACACTCTGTTTTCTCCCAAATTGCTACATTCTGTTAAAGGGAACTAGAATTAAAGTAACAATTTCTATCAGCACTCTATTTTATGAAAGGGCACTAAAGTAGGATGCCACAGGGCTTGAGGGCAGAGGCAAAGCGTGACTTCTTCTCCGTGCTCCCTGAGTGGCCCCTTTTCCCACAGTGACGGTCAAGTCCATCTACTCATGGGTGTTCTCAGATTTACTCTATGCAGTGAATGAGAACTCGTAGATAAGGACCGCTACCTTTCTTTGTTCTTTTTCTTTGTTTATTTAGGGGCATGGACTGCTACTGTTTTTCTTCCCCCCTGTATCATCATAAAGACAATTATTGTGGAGAAGAGTTGATCTTTGCCCCTTATCTGTTTAGAGGTAATTTAGACAAGAAGGGAACCTGGCCTGGGGATGACCAGCCCCCCTGGAACTGTGATGGGGGATGCTTTTTTCAGGTTTTGGATGCAGCCTGTGACTGTCTTGGTTATGCTCCTGTGGAAAGGATTCTTACTGCATCTAGAACTTCTACAGCAGTAGGGCTTTCTGGGCCTCCAGATTTCCAGAAGCAGCAGCCTCAGGAAATGAGATCACTTATTTAGCCTGCTCATGGCAATTGGTGGTTTGGTCTACATCTTACCACACTGGTTGTTGGCCGGCTTTGTGCCCTAATAACCCAGAATGTAAATATCTCTACAGCAGTTATTGCTGTTATGAGGATCTATTATTGCTCTTGGGCAATGCAATAGCTTTTAGAAAAGGATCTGCCTAAAGCCACGTGAATTACTCTTCCAGCCATTTTGCAAGAGCATAAGCAACACGAGGGCAGATATTTATTTTGCTTTGGGCACTGATGAACCTCAGCACCTAGAACAGTGCCCAGTGCAGAGCAGATGCTCACTAAGTATTTGCTGAATGAATGAATAAATGCCAGTTGGTCAGCCAGGCACATTCCCAGGGCCCGAGAAGTCTTCTTGGGCCCCTTTCCCTTTCTGTGGCTTTGCTTTAGTGTTCTGTGTGTCTAGAACACTTTGCTGCACTCTGTAAACTTGCACAGTCATCACCACTGCTTTGTGAGCACCAGAGGGCAACCCTGGTGCTTACCAAACTGCCTAGCAGTTAGGAGGTGTTTAATAGTTTACTATTTGATGAAGGATGGAAGCGGGAGAGGGCAGAGGGAAGGTGGGAGGGAGGGTCTGGGTAAGTGGTTAATTAGAGATTCGGATATCTCAGTCCCTTCTGGGGAAAGCTAACCTTTTTAGCTTTTGTTGTGACCAGGCCTGAATTGAACCTTTAAACACAAAGGAGGTTGAGCCTTGTGGCCAGAGAGCAAATACAACTTTCAAAATAGAGTTGGCCAGGTGCAGTGGCTCATGCTTGTAACCCCAGCAATTTGGGAAGCTGTGTGGGGAAGAGAGCTTGAGTCTAGGAGTTCAAGACCAGCATGAGCAACATAGCTTGTCTCTGCCAATAAATAAATAAATAAATAAATAAATAAATAAAATAAAATTAGCAGGGCCTAGTGGTGCATGCCTGTAGTCCTCACTGCTCAAGAGGCCGAGGTGGGAGGTTGGCTTAAGCCTGGAATTTGAAGTTGCAGTGAGCTGTGACTGTGGCACTGCACTCCGGCCTGGGCAACTGAGCAAGATCCTACCTCAAAAAAAAAAAAAAAAAAAAAAAGGGTGGGTGTTTCCTTGGAAAGAGCATGGGCTTAAATGAGACCTCCTGACTTTAAATAGTTCCCTATCACATACTATCAAACCCCAGAGAGGTCACAGTACATCCTCTAGGCCCCCATTTCCTCACCTGTAAAGAGGGAATCTGCTCTGCACCGTACAGTTAATAAAAACAGAGAATGTGAAAGTCCCTCTAAAGCACAAAGCCTCAGCATGCAGAGGATCATCAGCAAAACTCCCTCTCCTCACATCAGGCTCAGCTTCCAGCCCTTGTGTTCTTCTTCTCCCTTTCTCTGTGTGGCATCTCCTGCAAAAAATTCTGCAGGAAATCCAGGGTCCTGTCTGAACCCAAAGGTTGGCTTTCCTTCTCTTGAAAATACCTGTAGGCTGTGCATGACCTTCTTCAGTGTCTGTTTACCTTGAAGGTGTCTGAGTTGGGCCATTCCACCCCAACCTGCCCCTGCTGGACTCATGTGTGATTGCACTCGTCACGAAAGCAAGGTCCTTCTATCTCTTGGCCTTCCTGTCCTCCCTTGCAAGAAGTCAAACCTGACACAGGCGGGCAGGTGGGTAGATGAGTGAGCTAGCTGGGTGGGAATGAAAAAAAGATGAAGAGCAGATTTCTTCCCTCCAAAGGTGACTGTCACGCCTTTGTGTCGGCCCATTGTTGAAATGTGGAGAGTCAAGAGCACTAGATCATCTGACATTTGAAAAAAAAATCTGGAAATTTGAACTTTTATAGGAGGCCTCCTGACTTTTAAATATTGGCAATGCTTTCAAATTTGTTAACTATACTGCCTGAGCCAACTAAAACACATCTGTGAGCCCAACTCAGTCTGTGAGTCTCCAGTTTGTGACCTGAGGGCTACTGGCACCTTTTTAGCTCTGAGGGCCATGGCCTTTCTGAACTGTTAGCTAAAAAAAAGAAAAAAAAAATACCCAAAGCTCCTTCCACACTTCCTTATCTTCTTAGGTCCTCATGGTGTCTCACCTGAGCTATTAAGACAGCTTCTCTCTAACCTGGTAGGAATCGGATTTGGAAACAGGGTGTTTGCAGATGAAATCAAGATAAGATGAAGTCCATGGAATGGACACTAATTAAGTACAGCTGTTATCCTTCTAAGAAGAGAAGAGACACAGAGACAGGCACAGACACACAGGGAGATGATGTGGAGATTGTCATGCAATGGTGAGGGCAGAGACTGGAGTGGCATGTCTACAAATCAAGGAGTGCCAAGGACTGCCAGTGACACCAGAAGCTAAAAGAAAGGCATCAGGCTTCAGAGAGAACACTGCTCTACCAGCACCTTATTTTCAGACTTCTCACTTCCTGACAGCGAGAGAATACATTTCTATTGCTCTATTGGTCACAGCAGCCCTAGGAAACTAACACATAGGCCAATCAGGCAATGAACAACTAGAGAAGAAGGAAGCTCACCCTACCCATCTTCCCACCCCTCTCACTTCTCCCACAGTGCATCCAGACTATGAAAATCTGACCTTCCTCTCAAATTTCCTAAGTTTCCCCAAATTCTAACAACTTCTCTGAACATTTCCCTGATTTTCAAGGAATTTTCAAATCTAGCTTTGTGCGAACAAGAAAACATGAATTTCATTGATCCTCTTCATTTTGAGACAAGAAATGCCAGCTGCTCATGCCCGCAAACTATTTCTTCACAGCCATAACTCAGATGCAACCTTTTCTCCTTGGTCAGTCAAAGACAGCATGACTTGCAGTTTGTGAGATGGAAAAGGAAAAACAGTTAATTTGTTTTCCAACAAGAGGAAAAAAGAAGAAGGGGATACAAGCCCACACACTATTAAGTGGATGGATCATTTCCTCCATGGAAAAGATACGCAAATAATGATCTCTAAGCATTAGCAAGGCCTTTGTAGGGCAGGTAGGGATAATCACATGTATGGAGCATCCATTGCTCACTGAAGGAAGAAGATCTTGGAATGAGTGCATGGATCCACAGTTAGTGTAGATCCTGCTATTTCTGTCTACACTGCTTGTTGAGCATGAGGGAGTCTGGGCAGGAGGGCTTCTCTTGCAGAAGGAGGGGTTTAGAGAGCAGATCTGTTGCCTGTGAATCCCTGAGGATTCTTCTTCTGGAGACCTACACATAAAGTAGAGAAAGTTAAGAAGTTCAGAGTGGGGAGGGTGTAGGGTGAGATATATTTCTTTTAGAATTCCAGACCTGAGGTTTAGTTAGGAAGGGACTGTTAGCAGGTTTTTTGGGAAGACTTGGGATAGGGCAAAATAGTAGCATAATGATGAAGAACCAGCACGTGTGCTCTGTAGCCAGGTGATCTGGGCTCACATTTTTGTTACTTACCAGGTGTGTGACCTTAGACATTTCACTTAACCTCTCTGCGCCTTAGTTTTCTTATCCATAGAATGGGGTCAATGATAACACCTATCTCTTGTGGTGGTTACAGGGATTAAATGAGCTAATTCAAATAAAGCATCTAAAACCATGTCTGACACTTTGTCATGGCTAAGTACATCTTACTGAAATGGTTAACTGGCCCCAATGATGCTAAGTAAGGAATCACTGCCAAGCTGGAGGCTTAAAACAAACACCGTTCATTTCTTTTTTTTTTTTTTTTTTTTT
>NW_022437030.1:4494119-4541936 GCF_009761245.1 Sapajus apella
AGTTTCGCTCTTGTTACCCAGGCTGGAGTGCAATGGCCCGATCTCGGCTCACCGCAACCTCCGCCTCCTGGGTTTAGGCAATTCTCCTGCCTCAGCCTCCTGAGTAGCTGGGATTACAGGCACCTGCCACCGTGCCCAGCTAATTTTTTTTTTTTGTATTTTTAGTAGAGACGCGGTTTCACTATGTTGACCAGGATGGTCTCGATCTCTTGACCTCGTGATCCATCCACCTCAGCCTCCCAAAGTGCTGGGATTATAGGCTTGAGCCACCGCGCCCGGCCAAACACCGTTTAATTCTACAGAATTGTGGGTGGGCTCTGTGCAGCTGGGTTCACTCTGGTACATTTAGGTTGGGGTTGGCTGGGGATGGCTCTGGTCCACAGGGCTTCCACTCTTTTCCTGAGACCAGCCAGCATGTGCTTCTCAGAGGTGCAAGGGCACAAGTAGAAACATGCAGGCTTCTTGAGGCGTAGCTCAGAACCGGACACCATAGCATCGACCTCACTCTCCTGACCAATGCAAGTCACACAGTCAAACCCAAATAGGCAGGGAAGTGTGGAAGGACTGTAAGTTGTCTGGCAAAGGGCACGGATCAAAGCAGCTGAAGAGCTGATGCCAATAAAGGAACTACCAGGGTGGCTCTTTTTATTATCATTTAAACCGGAAGTACAGAATTGAGACTCAAGAATGAGATACTGTATCTTGATCTTCAACTCATAAGTTGAACTTGGGCAAGTCACTTCTGCTCCCAGATTGAGAGGGATAATTCTAAATGAGCCAGGCTTCAACTGAGACCAACCTCTATATATCCAAAGAAGTTTCTCCTTGGCCACTCCTAGCTCTGGACATTTAGGTAAATACGTGTGTGTGTGTGTGTGTGTGTGTGTGTGTGTGTGTGTGTGTTTGAATCTTATCTTGAAGTTCTCAGGCAGCCTCCCTATTAGAGCAGCATTTCTAAAAGGACTCTTTTAAGAATGATTTCTTAAGACTTTATACTATTAGGCTATTAAACCCCACAGTTATACAGTGACTAAGGATGCCTAGAAATGGCAGGATTTGGGAGGGATGTTATCTTAGTTACCCAAGAGCTGGGCCCAATTACCAATGGGGGAGGGATCTTAAAGAGACAGTGCCGCTTGTGCAGTCATTAAGCTTTCCTGTTCATGGTTTTTGTTTCCCCTTCTGCACTCATGTGTGTGTTTAAGGAGAAATCCCCTTGACGACGAAATGCTATTAAAATCCTCCATGTGGAAGCAGACTATGAGGGGAGAACACACACGAGCCAGCACCAGGAGCCAGCGCTGGCCTCTCTTTTCTAGCAGAAGCAGCAGCTAGAAAACTCTGCATAGTATATGAATGATGGCAAAGAGATTCGGGAACCTACTTCATCTTCCTGTGCCTTCATCCCTTCTCCGTCCATCCCCAAAAGCCTCAGTGCCAGCCCTCTCTCTGAGGATTCTGGTTCTGTGTTTCAGTTGAGAAACAGAGAGGATAATCATATGTTTCAGAGTCTTTGTCAATAGCTTTCAAACTTTTTTAAACCAAGAATTAATATTACTATAGCTTTTAGTCTTTAAATGATAAGTAATAATTGTATATATGGGGTATATAGTGATGTTTTGATACATATAATGATAGCAATCAGAAAGGGGTAATTAGCATAGCCATCTCAAACATGTATCATTCTTTGTTTCAAACTTGTTTTTTTTAAATTTTTTTGAGACAGAGTCTTGCTCTGTCACCCAGGCTGGAGTGCAGTGGTGTGATCTCAGCTCACTGCAACTCCGTCTCCCAGATTCAATGGATCCTCCCACCTCAGCGTCCTGAGTAGCTGGGACTACAGCACATGCCACCACACCTGGCTAATTTTTGTATTTTTTGTAGAGACAGGGTTTCGCCATGTTGTCCAGGCTGGTCTCAAACTCCTGGACCCAGGCAATCTGCCCACATTGGCCTCCCAAAGTGCTGGGATTACAGGCATGAGCCACTGTACCTGGCCCATTTCAAATTTTTTTTTTTTTTTGAGAAGGAGTCTTACTCTTATCGCCCAGGCTGGAGGGTAACGGCACGATCTTGGCTCACTGCAACCTTCCCCTTCCAGGTTCAAGTGATTCTCTTGTCTCAGCCTCTTGAGTAGCTGGGATTACAGGCATCCACCACCATGCCCAGCTAATTTTTGTATTTTTAGTAGAGATGAGGTTTCACCACATTGGCCAGGCTGGTCTTGAACTCCTAACTTCAGGTGATCCACCAGCCTGAGCCTCCCAAAGTGCTGGGATTACAGGCCTCAGCCACTGCATCCGGCCCAAACTTTTTTGATGGCAACTCACGCTAAAAATGACACCACGTCCAATGCACACATATATAAAACTGAAACAAAAGCTTCACAAGATACCACTTACCCTTACTACATGTGATATACTCTGATATTTTCTGTTCTATTACATTAAAAAATAGTCCTAGTGATGATATATTCTACTGATTTCATAATGTACTTTTGGGTCACATCCTGCAGTTTGGCAAACTCTGTGCCAGGTCAAAGGTGTGTATTGATGGGTTAGGGCAGGGGGAGATGGGGCTTAAATAAAACTCTTTAAGACCCACAGACCTCACACTTGTATGAAACAAGACACAGCTGGTTAGAAGAGAACCCAGAAAGGGTGTCATTGAGTGAAGCGGCAGGATTTGTTCAGGTGACTTTGAATTTGGGCACATCACCAGTGTAAAACCGTTCTGCACTCTAAGGGTTTCTCTTGCACAGGATTAGAAAGACTACGGGAGATAAATGAATTTAATGTTTCCCATTCCTTTTAAAATAAATATACTTAACTTTTAAAAAGCAAGTATGCTTAAATTATCAAATAAGTAAAAATAAAGGTGGGATTACACTAATGTGGTGATAAACATGGCGAGAGTTTGAAGGAAGCTACTGCAGACTATTGATGGAAGTCTGACCCCTCACGGCATAGTTTGGGGAATGGTCCCTTGGATTAGGCAATGACCACCAAATGCCCAAAGTTGGCATTCAGGCTCCGGGTCTCCTGGTGTCTAAATGTTCCTTCTCTGCTCTCAGGCTCTTAGTTTTGTCATCCGTTAAATGGATTGTTATGAATCACAAGCAAGATAAGACATAGAGAATTCCAGTTTCTGAATACAGAAGCAGGTCTGCAGGCTGATTAGTACGTATATAATCATGTTTTGTCTGCCTCTAACATCAGGAGCGGGGGTCTACCATGTTTACCCATGTTTCCAGGTGACTTCCAGGACTTCATCCTGAATGTCACTGTGACAACAAGATGACGTGGCCTCCTGGTGTCCAGGCATCCATGACCTAACAGGCTGCACCGTGTCAGGATTCAGCTGTGCCTGGTGCAGCTGGCTAGGGTAGACTTGTATGTGGCCACCAATGCAGTTTCACTTGTCTTCAAAGCCCTCCACAGCGTGTAAGCAAAAAGCCTATCCTGGAATTGCGCTTGGCAAAGTGAGCAGGCAGGGGCCACACACAGAAGATGGTCTGCTCCTGGCTGCGTTCAGAAAGACCGGTCACACTCCCCATGCCTCTCGTCATCGTCCCTGGCTTCCGAAAGCACTGGAGCCAGGTTGACATGTGGCCCACAAGTCTTTGTTCAACTTGAGCTCAGATGGGCACAGAAACACAGAGGAGCCAAGTCGTATGTTTAAACAGTTAAGAGGAAGCCAGGCTCAGTAAGGAACTACAAACCTGGGATTTAGCCTGGGCGAGTTTTCCTTCTCTGGGATTTCCTGTCCGTTTTTGTAGATGTTTCTACCTATCGAATGTTCCCTGGCTGTTGGTTGAAGGCCATCAAGTTGGTGGTGAAAGAAAGTCTTACCAAGTACTTACACAGTCTTTCGGCTTAGCTGCGAAAATATCAACGAGCTGACGGATGGTGTGTACCCAAAGCTAGGCTGATGGGACACACAAGCCAGGCCTCTGTCCATCTGCCCTTCACAGTGGAAAGAGAGCCCAAACTTTAAGACTGGGCTTAAACAAAGCATCCACACAAGGAAGTCCAGCCTGCTACCCCAACCACTGCCTGGGGGGCAGGCCACACTGGGGCTGGTGGAGGACAGAAAACGAGTAGGTCTTTAAGGAATGCAAAAGAAGTGAACCCCATAGGCCTCCTGCAATGTCCTCAGACTGCAGTTAAAATTTAACCAATTTTTAATGTAAATCATCTGGCATACTCAATTGCATGGGGTGCACAAGATGGGTGGGGGTGAGGGGTGGCGGCAGGGAGGGAACAATGGCTGGGATTAGATAATTTACTTAGTGCTAAAATTCCAGGAAGTTTATGTTGATCTGGGCCTGGATCTTGTTACTTTTTAGCTCAAATCTAAATCTTTATCTTCCTCTAAGAGTTGAGAGGACATTTTTTACGTCGTCATTTTTACAGTTGTAATTTTTACCCCTTTCATCAAACAGAGCTGGTTAGATTAGCAGCTCTTAGCACTGAGATGAAAATATTGGTAGGGCCCAATGGGCCCTGTTTTGTTTATTCTAACAGAGCAGGCTTTGATCTAGACATATTTCCTGGGGTCTGGACCCGATGACCTAATTCCTGTCTTATCCGTCTCTACTTTTCTGTGAATCTCAGATTGTGCTTTACTGTGGGGCCCTTTGAAATTCACTTTACGCATTTTTCCACTTTGTTACCCCCTCTGACATTTGTTTCATTTGGGGTGGAGTGTGTAACTCCTAGTAAAGAATCCATTGCTTTATTTTTCTAACAGGACTGCTAAGTTTTAACAGAGTGGGAGATTTTCCTTTTTTTTTTTTTTTTAAGTTCTCTCATTCTTGACATTCACAACATGCCAAAAACAATAAGCAAATAATCTACTGCTAGAAATTTATGTCAACTGCAAATCATTTAGAATTTTCTGTTTGAAGATTTTTTTTCTTCTAATTAAAAAAAAAAAAAAGAAAATTATCCTCCCTCCACTCCCTAAAAAGCCATTTGAATAGACTTGGCCTGTGAAGATTGGGATGTGAAAACTCTAAGCCCAAAGTCACCTTCAGCTATCTCCAGCTGATCTTCAGGAATCCTCCCCTAAGCTACCCACCCTTCCCCCACCCAGACCCGGGGGGAAGATCGTCTCGGGCAGCTTGGGTCAGTATTGGTTCTTTCTTTCTCTCTTTCTCTTTTTCCCTCCCCAGGTCCCTGTCAATTACCAAACTGCTCTTCCAAGTATATTTTCCAGAAACAAGGAAACCCGTGAGGGTGGGTGGAAAAGGAGGGGTAGTGGAGTTGGAGGGGGAAGGAAAAAGAAAAAGCACGAAGGAATATAAGGAAGGAAACACAGAGAAGAGAATGAGAGAATGATAGCTACCCAGGCAGAGAGGAAGAACAGGAAACGTAGCTCCTGGGGAGGGGTGGAGGAAGAAAAACTCGAATAAACTACAAGTTCCTAACTTTCGTAAATTTTGAGTGATAGGTACAAAGTGTTTCTTAAATTCTTCTCTGTGCTGTTCTGTATTTTTACAATTCCCATAAAAAAAAAAAAGCTGGGGAAACTGTCACCAAAGTGAGTATTTTTAGTTAAAAAATTCTGTGAACTTAGTTGCAGCAACAATCCTTCCTTAATTCAGTGAACTCGGTTTTCCGCTATCCCAATACCATCAAGGGGCACCTCCAGTGAGGCGTGGCGGGGCGAGGGTGGGGGAGTAGGTGAGAAGGGGGTGCCTGCCCGTCGGCTGCCTTCACCTCAATCCATTTGCTTTATAAATGTAAATCTAGTTCTGTTTTGCGGGCCGAGTCCAAAGGTTGAGTGTGTTTTTCACACTGGGAGGAGAAGCAGGGCAGAGGGCGATTTCTTATTTTGGAAATGGATGGAAAGGGGAATGAATGGGCAGGTAATGATCAATAGATTAGAACGATAGTTAATCAATAAATGGATAGGCAGGGACAAAAGCGGAGAGGGAGGGAGGGACGGAGGGGGGGAGAGAGAGAGAGAGAGAAAGGGGGGCGGGGGAGAAACAGACAGAGAGACCCTCAGACCTTTTCCTAAACGCTTTTGATGCCTCCCGAAAGAAAAGTGACTTTTGCTCCCGCAACTCACTTTCAGAAACCACTGGAGGGAGGGTAGGAGGTTGGTGATCAGAGGGAAAGAGAACAAGGCGCCCGGGCTCCCCTCTCTCCACCGCCTGCCTCTTGGACATGGACGCGCAGCCGGAGGTGGTGCTGGGCGGTGACCTTCGCGCCAGGCCCTGCGTGTGGGAGCCCCGGGGACCCGGTGGCGGCGACCTTTGGAGAGCGGGATCCAGCTGCTGTCGGACGCTCGGTGGATGGCGTCGGGGGGCAGCCACCTGGGCCCTTTGGAGATGGGGGGCGAGGAGCCTGGCGTGTGCGCCAGGGGGGCACTGTCGAAGCCTGCCCCTCTCGGTGGCTGGCAGACCCTCGGACCACTTCCCTAGGAGGTCCCCAGGCCCTGTCCCTCGGCGCACGGTCCGCCCACGGGACAGGGGCCTGGGCGCAAAAGGCGTGCAGCCGGGGGCAGCCCCTCCTCGCCACGCCCAGCGATGGGAAGGTGTGGACTTAGTCTGTGCAGCGGAAACCGCTCCATCTGGCCCGCGCAGAACAAGAGCTTCTGGCTGGAATTCCGGCCTTCAATCCGTGCCCCCACGCTTGAGGAAAAAGGGTCACCCCTGGGGCAGAGGGGACGGGACGGGAGAGGCGAGACCGAGAAATATGTCCCTCTAAACGTTCGCTTGCCGAGCCTTCGGGGTGATTCTCAGCATCACTCATTACGTGGCGCACCCCCCCCACGCCCACCCGGCCGCCGCCCTCTCTTCCTCTGGGGCTCCCACCCCCTCCCCTGCACTGCCTCGGCCCAGGTCAGCGCCCACCTTCCCGAACGCCGGGCCTGGGCCGGGAGGCGGAGCAGGGGCTGAGGGCGCCTGTTAGGCACCGAGATCTAAAGGCAGGGTCGGGGGAGAGCGGCCCCGGGTGGCCCGAGCCCTGGTGGAAACTTCTGCAGGAAGCGGCCCGAGACTTTCTACCTTACCTGGGCACAACCGCTGGCTGCGGCGGTTTACCACCTCCCCGAAACATTAAAAAAAAAAAAAAATTAAAAAAATCGGCGACCCCTCTGGACACAGCTTCCATTTAGTCCGTTTGCTCACCCCAAAAGAGTGATCAGGAGGAAGAAAGCCTGTTTCCCCCTTCGCCCCAGAACAACAGGGAGAGGGGAAGAATCCCATTGAATTCGCATGATGAAATATTCAAGCTGACGCTACATAACCTTTCTAATAGACTTTTTCTTTCAAATATGCATGTGCGTTTAAATGCCTAAAAGACCAATTAAATAAAGAACATGTTGACCTCTCTGGGTTGAGGCCCAGTTTGAGTCAGATTATATAACCCCGCAGCATCAGGAACTCCCCAGCAATGTGGCTCTCAGCTGCCTGAAAAAAAACGTGACTGTATTAAGGGAAATAAAACCAAAATAATAAAAGTGAAATCTAAATCGGCATAAATATCTGGCTTAAAAGAAACTTACCTGTTGGGATAAAACCTCCGACAACTTCTTTTTATGTCATTTCATTTTTTCATTTTTCTTGGGGATGGGTAGCAAGTGGAGTCTATAAAATTCATTCCTAAATGAGTCATAGATACTGGGAAAATATCTACGGACTCCAAATTTCAAAATAAAAGAAAACGCAGGCTCATGCAAACTCGTTTCTGTTATGCCTTTTACAATTCCTCATTTAAAGAGAGTTACACACTCACATACACAATTTACCGCTACCTGGGGAATAGTGAAAATGCATTTAGGGGCCTAGCTAAATAGAAATGCACTCTAAAAACACAGACACATTATTTTGTTTTATCTGTTGCAAAAAAAAAAAATGTATTTGATTACTTGAGTAAAATTACAGTATCTCTGCTGTTAGTAAGTATTAAATGTTAAAGAAATTGGACCCCCCCTTTCCTTTCAACTTTCCAAGAAAGTGCATGTAACAGTCCAATTTTTTTCTTCCATACCTAATACAAAATAAACAAACACTATACCTGCTCTCTTGATCAAGAAGAAGCATTTGCTCTTGTAAGGAACATATGTACATTTTAATGAAAGTGATATTTCTTATTGTATATACAAGAGCATCTACATTTTCTCCACTGAAGGTTGTTCAAGATGCTATACTTAGCAGCATTGTGAAATTCCAGCACACATTTTCTATTGTGAATATACCTACAAGGCAAAATGTTACGTCTCAGTTTCAACTACCAAAACAACACTTGTTTTCTTTTTCTCTAAATAATTCTGCGTGCTTATTACTGTACAGAAACTTATTGACATTGAAGACGACTCAAGTAAAAAGCACAATACAAATAGCAGTTCCAAATGGAAATGGTTAAATCTACAAAACAAAACAAAACAGGTTGAATTTTAGAATAAAAACTAAAAAACCAAACCTTTCAAAGAACCACACTGTTCAGTCTGTACTTTGAGTCCTTTCCTTAAATCTGTTTTGAAAGATTAGACAATGTGTTTGCTGATAAAATTTTCCAGCAGGATCAAAGTGTACATGTATATACAGACTTTATTAGAGATCTAATGCATCACCGAGGCATTGCATCAACACCAGATTCATATTAAACTGGATATAGAAAATAAGTTAATGCCAGATTACAACTGCCTAGCAGGGCAACTTGCAACTGCCATAAATGTTACAGCAAGTTTACAGCACTCTAGTCAATTAGTATTTAGTCCAAAATACAGAAGACCAAAGTTAACGCTTGCATTCTGTTTGCAAAGCAAGGTTATATCACTAATAAATAAGCTTTCTTAGAACTCTAAAGTTGAACAAGGTACAAAAAGAATGTCTTCATAATGTTGTAGTTCATAGATCTAGGGAACAGAAGGAAGGGGCACAGTTGTGGGGGCGGGCAAGGAGTAGGAGGCCACCATAGGTCGCATTCTGAACAGGAATGAATGCTATGTCTCCAGCCCAGCTGCTTTAACTTGTGACGATCTCTTTGCTGTCCTCCACGAAACGGGTGAAGCGGAAGTTGGTTCCGTTCTCACTGCCTGCCATTTTCTCCAGGCCAGCCAGGGGAGCGTTGGGCTCTGAGTTCTGGAGCCTCTCCAGGTTTCCTGTCAGCCCACTAATAGGTGAGCTGTTCCCACTGCCGAGGCTTCCAGGAATTGGAGGGATGCCACCATTCTGAATGACGGAGATCTCGTTGGCTTTCATCGCCAGCCCGTTGGAGAGCGCTGCTGCATACTGATTCCAGAAGCTGGAAGGATCCCCACTTCCTGATCTTGCCGCCAAATCCTTCTGGAACATTTCTGGGAACTTGACGGGATTGCCTCCTAGAAATGTCATGGGGCCATCCACAGAGAGCCGCCGACCCCGTCGCGCAGGGGTGCTATTCCACATGTGAGTGCCCATGTGTACCTGAGATACGGGGAGGGCAGGCAGAGAGGAGGGGGGGAAAGAGGAGGGGGAGAGAAGCTTAATAGCTGAATCTGTCTCGATTCATATCCCAAATGTCCACAAAGCAAGTGGCCTAAATGTCTATTCTCATCATGTGACAGACAGTGAAGGCAACAGGAACCATCCATTCCTCCTGTCTAGCAATAACATGTTCACTCTCTGCGGCCCTGGGCTGTCTCCCCTCTTCCTGGGCAAAGATGCCTTACTTACTTCTTTTTTATTACCCATATTTAGCTTATAATGGCCTCAAGCAAGCCAGGCAGTGGTGGATAGCTCCTTTCAGGGTTAGAATTGTTATGTCCACTCTCATTGCAATGCTAAGTATTGTATCTGACACGCTTTACCCTATAAATGTCCTTTTCAGATGGGAAGAAGGTGTCCCTCCCTGATTGCCCATTGGAGGGCCTGCGTATGGAGAGAAAAGCCAGAAAGTAATTATTCATCTCACATTACTGGGAGCAATCTCCAGAGAAATACTCTGTCAACAGAAAAACGTACACACTAAGAGCACTCAACTGTTGCTCTAGAACTTAAGCATATTTGCTTTATTTCCATATCAGTAGGAAATGCTGTATAATCAATTATCATAATACCCATTAGCAGAGCAGTGACGTTATTGTTTTTAGACAAACAAACCATGCTGGACTGCAGTTATGAAAAATAGATGCATACGCCGAGAGCCGTAATTATTAAGTGATACGGGCAGCACACAGGCCACATGGAGCTCTTTAATCAATACCCCATGGCAACGCCAGGCTGTCTTCCTTGGTAGGTAAAGCAATTCATTTGGTGCACTTAGCGAGACAACAGAGAGAGGCCGCTGCTTCGCTTAGGTACCAAATTATTCAATGTGCACTGACATTCAGTGAGCTGCAGCCTGCCCTTGTCCCTGCCATGATCCTGACCCTCCCAGGCACCCTCGTTTCTCCCCCGTCCACCATGTGCAGCAGGTTCCCTTGCAAGAGCTCTCGCCCTGAATATCTGGGCTGATGACTCTGGGGGCATGCATTATAGATAATCAATGACAGTGGGACAGGGTTGAGGGAATGGGTGAGGTGCAGACAGAGCAAGGTACCTTAAGATTGCCTTTAGTCGTAAAAGCTCTTCCACAAATAGTGCAAGCAAAGGGTTTCTCTCCAGTGTGAGTTCTCTCGTGAATCTGCAGGGCACTCGACGAGGAAAAGGTTTTGCCACACGTGTTGCAGTAGTGCTGCTTGGGAGTTCTCCTGGGCAGAGCCGGGAGCAGAACTGGGGATGTGGCAGAGGAAGACAGAGGCCCAGAAGGGACATGACTGGTGGGGGTGTCCTTACTGTCCTGAGGAGAAACATGCACGAAGCCGTTGACCTCTGTTTTGATGAGAGATGACAACGAGTTGGCGGGAATCACCGCCGAGTTCTGATTGGGGCCAAGGTTGGAACTGGGCTCAAAGAGCTGGGATGGCAGATCTCGCATCTGATGTGTCAACATGTGCTGCTTCAAATTACCCTTTGTGGAAAAGCCACGATTGCAAACTGTGCAAATAAATGGTCTCTCTTTGGTATGACTTCTATAGTGAATGTCCAAGGCACTCTGACAAGCAAATGTTTTGCCACAAATGTCGCAAGCAGTGTTTTTAAATTTACCCCGGTCTCTGAAAGGGAAGAGGATCCCCAAAGAATCTTCTTTGATGATTTTCTCTGCGTGACTCGACGTCAAATCCAAAGCCCCACCATTCACTGGGGTGGGAGACAAACCATTGGCAAACTCACTTGGGACCGCTCTCTGTGGTTTCTCCTCAACGCTGGGTGACTTGTGGAACTCCTGGGTGCTGTTGGACGGGGACAGAGCCTGCATGGAAGAGGTAGACTCTGAGATGGCTGGGCTGCCGGCACTTTGGCTCTCCATGTCACCACCCACTGAGGATGAATCATTGGTCAGCACATCCCCCTCGACGGACCCATTCTCCACCGACTTCAGGCTGGCCTGCAGCTGCTCTGCCAGGCCGGCATTGATCATCTTCATCTGATTTTCCAAAGCAGCAATACTCGACATCTCTAGGGGCAAAGGCGAAGAAGATAAGCTGTCTTGGGAGGCATCTGCAGACTTGGGCGTATCGGGGATGCTGCCCTCAGGACAGTCTTCCATGTTTTCATCAGAGAAGTTGTCTAGGTCATCAAAATTTTTCTCATCGAAGGAGCCTGTGTCAGACTCCATGGACTCGGGGTAGCTGTCGGGGACTGGGGTGTTGGGGATCTGGCCTCCCATATGCATTCGGATGTGCTGCTGTAGGACCACAGCATTCGTGAACTTCTTCTGGCAGATGGGGCAGGAATGCTGGACTCTGAGTGGGGGCATAGCACGATGGACACTGTAGTGGGTTTTAAGGTTCCCTTTTGTGGTGAAAGCCCGGCCACAGATCTTACACTTAAAGGGCCTCTCCCCAGTGTGTGTCCTGTAGTGCATTTTCAAGGCGCTCTGGCAGCTGAGAACCCGGTGGCAGATGATGCACTCATTGGGGTCAGTGGCCTTCTTGTCAATGTTTTCTACCAGTTGCTGAAGCTTGGATGTCTCTGATGCCTGGGCTGAGTCCAGAAGTCCCCCAAAAGGAAACTTGGCCTTGAACTGCTCGGACATGAGCGGCAACAAAGGGTTGGTGAAAGTGGTGGCACTGCCCACAGGGCCGCAGTCTGCCACTGGGGAGCTCAGGGTGCTACTGCTCGCTGTTGGGACTGAGTTGGTGACCATGCCACTTTCTTCGTTTTTGCCACTGGAGGGTGGCAGAGTGGACCCTTCGGCTTCCTCTGGGAGCCCACCTAGGTTTCTCATGGCTGGCTCAGACACCCCGGAGTCACTTTTGACTGAGCCTGGGGGGCTGGTGGCAGAATGGCTGATGGGGATGGGGGCTGGCTCTTCTGTCTTGATGAAGGGTATGAGGCTTGGGAGGGTTGGGGGCAATGGCAGGCCGACTGAAGTGGTCAGAGTAGGCAGGACTGGTTTGGTGTCTAGCCAGCTGGTGACTGGCTTCTCTGGAGGGATGGACATGCCGTATGGGATGCCAGTACTCGTGGGGATATTGTCCAAATGCTCAGGCACAGGATAGGGGTTCATCTGGATGTGGGGGTATTTCTCTTTGTGGCGCTGAAAGTGGACTTTCAGATTCCCCTTGGTGGAGAACCTGTTACCGCAGATGTTGCACTTGAACGGCCTCTCTCCGGTGTGGGAACGCAAGTGGATCTGCAAGGCACTGTCACTCCCAAAGACCTTCGCGCAGAACCTGCACTTGTGTTTGAAGAATGCCTCATCGGAAGTACTTTTTGCTTCGAAGGCAGTGACATTTGGTGGCTTGCTTTTTCTTTGCTGGGCCAAGGCAGACAAGGAGTTTAAATCCTCTGCAGTTGTTCCGATGTTGGGCAAAGGGCTGGGGAAGACCGAGTTAGGGGGGGCTGGCTGAGGTAGAAGTGGATTAGACGCAGGACTTAATAAACTGCTTATTGCAAAAGCTGGTGAGGACGAAGATGAGACCGCTGGGTTGCTGACATGGGAGGCCCCAGCACTCGAAGCCACTTTTTCTGAGGACGGGGTGGTAACTGCTGCTGCCAATATGTTCATACTGGGAGAAGAGCCGCTGTTGGATGGAATGATGGTGTTGCCAGAACTGCTGTGAGGTAGCTGGATTGGGGGTAGCTGTTTCACACCACTAATGCTGGCAGATTGGCTGGCAAGGCTCTGTGCCAATCCAGCTGCTGCTGCCAGCTGCTGAGATAAATGGGAACTTAGCGTGGACAAGGGGTTAGCAGATGTTCGTAAAGTACCTTGAGAAGGACTAGAAGATGTTGGCAAGTCTGCGTTCTGAGAAGCCAACAGCAATATTTGGTGACGAATCTGTTCGATCAATTGCAGCTGGTGGATCTGCTGCTGCTGCAGAGCTAGGAGCTGTTCCATGAGGGCTGGGACTGCCAGCTTGCCCCCGGAGGCCCCACCGCACCTCGCTTCCTGGGAGAACTGGGCTACCGCCACCTTGGTGCTCTGGAGGTTCTCGATGATGACGTTGCTATTGATCACGGAGAAGTTGCCCAGTGTTGTCAGGTCCCCGAGTTGAGGTAGAGAGGTTGTGATCGCTGAGGTACCTGTGGAGGAGCTGCTGCTGCTGCTGCTGCTGCTGGTTGGGGCGGTACTGCTGTGGCTGCCGCTGGAAGTGCCGTTACTGCTTTTGTTAGCAACCGGGGCCTCCACCTCCATGGACTCTTCCCTGTCAAGTCCGTTGTGTTCTGAAAGGTCGCTGCAGTCCACTTGATCTGTTTTGTTCACTGTGTCATTCATTTGTTCATGAGGATTATCGGGAGGGGGACTGGGGGAGAAGGTTTCGGGTGGGGAGGCTGGATTTTCATTTACGATTAAAACTAATTGATTTTTAGTACAGTTCTTCTTGTGGAGCAGAAGATCTGATAATTCAAAGAACTCGGCACAGCACCGGCCACAGACGTGGGCATCCTTGCTCTTAGTGGGGCGACTCGGTTGAACCTTTTCTGTGTCTCCTACAAACATCAAAAAGGTGCAGGGTTAGAAAAGGGGCCAGGACACACAATCACCTATGAGTTAAAAAAAAAAAAAAAGGCTAATCAATGGTTTTCTACCTGCAACCTGCAAAACTCAAAACAGTAGCCCTTGAGAAACAATCAATATTACCTAAGAACACCCATGATTAATTTTTAAGGGTATGGAGGAATTCCTATCCATCTGGTATCTCAGAGAGTCATAGACTTCAGATATTTCATCAAAATATAAAATACTAAAAATGGGAGACATTGGTGCATGATGGAATTCCATAGCAAAATATTGATTTCCAATCTTTTATACACCTTATTGTCTACTTGTCCGGAGAGGGTCCACAAACCAATCTGAGGACTTATTAGGCTCTTGAGTTTCTGTCAACCTTATTCATTTTCAACAGACTCAAAGATATCTGTGACAGTTTGTTCTGTCACTAAACTAATTTGTAGTCATTCAGGTTCCAATCAGTTGTTGACAAGGGTGGGGGGGAATGCATATCACCAAGCTATAGACTGACAACTTGAAAATCACCTCAAGCCCCTACCTCCAACCTGCACTACGTCTGATCCGTGACAAACACACTTTAGTCACATCAGTAACAAATCCTCCAGACCGCTCCTCAAAACTCACTTGAACACAAAAGGGAAGGCAACACAAACAATGAAGAGAAACACAATGATCATAATCCGTTACAAGGCCTGCCTGGCACCTATGTATCACCCGATGGCATGTTTATTTTTAAAATTAAAGATACAACTCTGGCTACCATCCCACTAATCAAAGGATATATGCCACTATGCTTCAAATGGCAACATTATGCCTCTAAATATTTCATCAAAAGTACTCTCTATGTCTATAAAAACTGGCACAAGATTTACATTTCTGATTAAACATCAACTTCAAGAAGGATGTGCAGTTGTGAAGTACTCCCATCTCCTAAGAAATAATTCTTGGTTTAGAGTTTGGAAAGGTTTTGCAGCTCTCCTTGTCTAAATGTCTTTAAAAACAGTTTGCTCTTAACTGTTATCAATTGTTTAACAGATTGTCCTGAACCTTTTATTATAAAAATCCCTTTATTTCATGTTTGTTTCCACTGGTTGCTCAGATGTCTTCTCACTAAGATCCATTTGTAAATTAAACAGAAAAATCTCTAACTCCAAGCTAACATCCTATTCAAAGACAGGATGGCTTCCCATTGTTTGCCCAGCATGGGGAACACCAACTTCTGTTGTACAAATGGTGTGTGGTCATCTACGAAGGCTGTGAAAAAAAAAAAAAAACTGTTTAATTCAGGATTACCTCCCTGCATGCTTTTCTGCAGAACTGAATCAGATAATAGGTAGTTTCCATGACTTCCAAATTGAATCTCCCAGAAAACTTGCAGAAAACAAAGTAATTGCAGATATGGATAAATGTAAAATCAAAATGCTGCTTTTTTCGGTAAAGTCCACTCGAAAGGGTCAGCTCTTTGCCTTTTTGTGGTAAACATTTTAAAAAGCTTGACTAGTTTGACATTCCAGAAAATAAAACTAATACCTAAATACTAACTTCTGGAAATTCCTTAACTCTATTTGCCTTGAGTGATGCCGAAGTTGATTAGAACCCCTGGTGAAGTATGCCAAATGTATGCACACTTTATTCGCTGGGAGTGTTATTTGAGTAGCTAAGTTATACTTAACAAGCCAGCTTTCCTAATACCCATCTTTTAATCTCCACAAGGGTATAGTGCAAAATGCATTAACACCACCAAACAAATCTTAGTTGTAGCAGAAAATACCAGTAATGATTTGGTTTTAATTTAATGTTTAATCATCCTAATTGGCACTGGATTCCTATGCATATGGAAGGTGCTGTTTTAAGCACTTTCTGTCTCTCCCCCTGCCTTAAAATCATATAAACAAAATATTAGATGAAATTTGCTAAAGTTATGTTGCTTAACTTGGGACAAAAATAATGTGACAAAAATTCTGTTTAAAGCTTCTTATTTTGACAACCAATTTTAAATGATGCATCCATTTCAGATGCTTATTTTAAACTAGGAAATGCAATTCCTAATATATTCAACAGAAATGTTATTTCTTTCTCTTTGCACATTTCCATATGTAATGGTTATGTTTCCATCTACTTTTACAGCCAATTATGAAGGAACAAAAGCTATTCTGTTTGTTCACACATTTTCAACAAAATGCATTAAAACTATTATGTCAGCATGTTCTATTAAGCTCTGCATTCAGTGGAAAATACTTTTCAACCAGCTCACATTTATCAAAACATAAAGCCACTTTAAAACACAGTTTTGCTTGGTCAGCTGGGCTTAGACAAATAATGACAGATTCAGAACTAAATAACTAGCAAGGGAAATCAGAAAACTGACTTCATCAATTGTACACATTACAATGTAGTTGCTTCAAATATTTAGCACATCTGTGCTCACGATTAAAAGATATTTTAATTCTTTATAACTTGCAAACATCTGATATTCTCATAATATATAGAGAAAATAAAAGGAAGGTTACTTTACAGGGTTTAGCTGATGATTCCTTTCCCACACTCGAATTCTGCATTTGTGCTGCCTCAAGACTCACTTGAGAATTTTCAAGTTTTTTAACCTGAAAATTTTTATATTTAGGATTGTGCTAACTGGATGGAAAATATAGATGTTTAAAAATAAATGTCTGCTTGCTTTTAAGAGACTGTGTTAAAAACTTGCCCGTATTTTAGCTTAGGTTTTCACAACATTTTTAATAAGCTGACATTTGATCTCACTGTAGAGTCAACTAATTTAATTTCCTGATGTTTGTGAACACCCCACTCCCCCAAAATACTGGTATCTATTTTGATTTATTTCAAAAGCAGGTGTTGCTACACTGTAATAATTCTTAACTTTAAATCTATCTGCATTTGGAACAAAATTCCAAGGAAGCAGCCTTTTATTAAAAAAAAAAAAGAAAAGAAAAGAAAAAAAAGACAAAACATGAGGACTAGTTGGACTTTTTACCAAAGGGAATATTTTAAGTTGTAGTAAGATTCCCCCCCCCCCCACACACACACAAGGAGGAACATGTTCTAATTCATTTTTCTGATTGTCTGCTATCTTGTATCTCTCTCAGTAATCTGTTACACAGGATTGCAACTGGTGACCCCATTATAGTAAATACAGTTGCCTTGTTCCTTGTGCTATGGTGAAATAGCATTCCCGTTCCTTTTCTATGGATTTTGCATACAGATTAATTTTGTAAGCAACCCTAGTCATATAGGAAAATTTAAGAAGCAGTGGTTTTCTAAGTATGTACACACAAACAGATATTTGGAATTTTCTGGGCCTTCTTTTAGTGGGAAGGGAAGAGTGATTTTATATCTCCACCAAATTTATACTAAAATCCAAAATGCTTTAGTTTCTGATGTATTAAGTACTTGATGCCTAATTCAAATTTGTCAGCTTTTCATCATCTGAACCAAACTGCAGAATCGGAAGGAGAAAATTGAAGTGTTCTAGGATATGTGTCTACTGAGAAAATAAAAATAAAACTATGCCCCGCACAGAAAGGTTTAGACAGCCAGGAAAGGAAAACAAAACAGAAAACAAACGCAACCACCTTACTCTACCAGATTTAGTTTTCTTTGTTGGAGCTCTTCAGAAAGACACTTCACTGTACTTCCCATTATCTTAAGATTGCATTTATATTTCTTAATAGAACTTCTCAGGATAGTGGTTTTGGAGTCCTTAATTTTAACAGCCTGCTCCTTTTCTTATCACAAATATATTTGATTGATTGATCTCTTACCTTTTTTTTTCAACACCGACCTACGAAAAGTCTGAAATCCAAATGTCCAACTTAAGATCCCAAAGAAATTTTAAACACTACAACATACGCTGTGCATATTTTCTGTGATGTCTAAAGTTTCCTCTATGTGACACACAACCAAATGACAAATTTTCTGGTACCCTTGAAGTTTACTCACTGTTCTGACCGGGATTAGTGTATTCTCTTGTGGAAGAATACAAGTGAAATCTCTGAAAAAATAACAACATGGACGAGAAACTGCTTTTAAAATAGAGATCCAAGCCCACCTAATAGACACAATAAATGAAAGGGGAAAATGTCTTTCCCATGGATGAATCAAACTGAACACTAGATGGGGTTCCAGTTGCAAGGGTTTGTTCAAAAACTTCTTTGTGGCTTTCCTATTGCAGTGACGCGTAAAAAAGAGACTCCTTAAGGCGAGATCTAAACTTTGACTACATAAACATTGGCAAAGGCACAAGAAACTAAATCCCTGTTGTTTGAGGGTAAAACTGAGCTATGGGAACTACCTGTCAATCTTCCCCTTTGGGGGTCTGGCATCTGAGGGTGACAGGGGAATAAGGTTAGGAAAAGAAGCCAAGCTGATAAGGTGAAACTAAAATAAACTACTAACTTCCTGCTAAGTGACTAGCAGGATTCAATTTGGGGGTCACTGGGAAGATACTGAAGGACATATTATGATCTGGACCTTGTCACCTTTGCATGGGAGGAGGCTAGCAAAGGTTAAAACAGCTTGACACATCTAGGTTTTCTAAAGCCTGGCACACAAACTTTTTTCTTTTTTGGGGGAGGGGTGTTAGTTCTTTGGTTAACTTTCCACCTCTTTCTCCAAACTACTTCAGTTTTAATAATCTAAGAATAGTTTTGGAATATTCTGATGCTATCTGTACCAAGAAGTGTCTCAGGAAAACCTAGTTGAGGTTGTAGAAGGAATCTGTTCTGGTTCCTACAGAGAGCTTGGCTTTTAACGATTTCAGAAACTTAACCAGTCTGCCTATTTCTATTCCAGTAAGACCTTCACCATAAAAATGTAGAGTTCTTCTATCTTCTAACAGGCTCTGTTGGTAAAGACAACTTGCTACCTCCAAAAGTATAAAGAAAAGGAATAAAGCCTCCAAAGAATAACCTATACATTACTACTTGTGCCAATGAACTCCGGGGGAAACTCTATGTAAAATAAACCACAAAACATTCAGTATCACATATTCACTTTCACACATACTACCGTGTGCGTGTGTGTGTGTGTGTTTAACATTTTAGAAAGTATGTGCGGCCTGAAGCGAATCACACAAAAACAGTTTGCATTTTCTCATCCAGAATCTTCCATTATGAAAACTTAAAACGTCTATGATTAAATATGAATTCCTTCCAACTGCCTTATCTTGCAGGTGTTGGTTTTTTTTTTTTAAAAAAAGCAAGCAATTAATTACAGTTCTCTCTAACCTTTTGGGCCCAGGGATCAATGTGTTGCTATTAAGCTGCTCAAAATGAGCAAATTACTTTGGTAAATGATAGAATTTCATTATTAATATAAATAAGAGAAATTTTTATGATACTTCATATGATTGTTAGTGTATTATCTGCAATTCATGGTGTTTTATTTTTCCAATATTATCTTTTTCTTGAAACAGCTGAGCATCAAAATTCTATTTAAATAAATGAATGGAGTCTAAATGGGCCATCCACGTAGTAGTTTCAGGAATCTTAAAAACATCAGTAAAGGAAGAAGAACCCCACACATACACGCACACACAATACATAAGTGAAATCCCAATTTAGAGTAAATAACCCACAAATAAAATCATTAGATTCTAATATTCCCTTTCTTCAGAATTATTTATCTTGGTAAACAATCTTTCCAGTAGCAGTCATCTTTCTGCAAGTAATTTGAGACTTGTTGAATATCATTTAAGAGACAGGTCATATTTGCCTTAATCTTGGTTTCATAAAAAGCAGAAAAATCACCAAGTTTAGAGTGTTTCTGGCATTGCAGCTGCAGTAAAGTAGAATAAAATATCAGCATCCTGAAGTCGACCAAATACTCGGTTTTTATTATTATTATTAGTTCCACTTGCTCCAGATGAAGCTATCTGTGCGGCTCCTTAGCATGGCCTGGGTTTTCTTTGTAAGCACACACACACTCAAACACACACAGGCAGGTCACACAACAACACTAAATAGCCCTAGCTGCTTTCAGCTTCGGGAGCCGCTTCTTCAGGGCTCCTGTAACTTGGGTCTACAAACTTTTCTAGGTCTCTGGGTAGAAGTCATACAATTTGAGGCACTGGTAAACAAGAAGTGCATGAACTAGATTTAATTTGGTATGTTTCATATCTCATTTGTCATATTTTAAAGACTATCTCAGGACATAAGAAAAAGTAATCTGAATCCTTAAAAAGGGGCTTGCTTTCTAAAACTGTACCAACCTTTCTTTATACATGTAAATAACAAAACAAAACAGAAAACCCAGTTACTCCTAGAAGTATGGGTTATATGTGCGGAGAAGAATGAGATTGCTGAATTCACTGCAGAAAAGGTGACTTTTAAAAGGTAACCTTGAGTTATGTCATGAACTTTCAATTCTATTTATCTCACAACTACTCCCAAATAAAAAGAACTGGAGTATACTAGGCCTCCATCGGGGTGGATTACTTGTGTACTAATATTACAACACACTAAATCCTGAAACCCTATTACAAAATCTACCCTCTAGGCAACTTCTCCCAAACTTATTGTTCAACCATGTAAAAACAGTCATAACCTAAAACCATTACTACTGAAGAAAAAGAGGAGGGGGTGGGGAGAGGTGAGGAGAGACGGCTGGGAGGGGGTGTTTCCTAGAGAGCCCCTAACAGTTTACTGCTTCTTTAGGACAATGTACCAGCTTTGGGGAAGAAAAAAGAAAGGAAGGAAGAGAAAGAAATCAAAAGAAGGAGAGAAAAGAGAAAGGAAACTTGATTCAGTTAATTAACTAACTTACCTCAAAGCTCAAATAAACTAAAAAAAAAAAGTACTAATAAAGAATAATGGTAAGAAGCAGTGAACTCCTTTAATACTATTGCTTTATGAGAAAACTTAACTATTAAAAATTCCTGATCCAGAAGTCTAAAGGCAAAGGTCTAGCACGCATGATTTATCCTCGAAGGCCGAGACTTTTTTGTTTTAATGTAGAAAATAAGTACAAATTTACAAACACACTAGAAAACGCTCTCTTATCTCTAGTGTGCTTTTTTGTGTACAAACTGTTAGCTTGTGCAGTTTTCCGGTGCAAAAGGTCTCACCAGAAACTTTAGAAAAGATGGGTGTGGGTGCGGGAATCAGAAGAAACTAAACTGAGAAAACCCGGAAAAATACTCGGTGCAGCTGCTGCGGCCTTGGGTCATCTCACCTCTAACTACCCCGCGTGCTCGCTTTCCCTTGGGTTGGAAAGCGGGGTTCAGGGGTTCTTTTCAGCGTACTGAGAAATCGCAGAGGCCCTGGGTAAGGATTCAAGCTTGAGGAAATACTGGGGGCCGGGAAGAGGGTTACTGTAAACCATTTTCTTGATTGATTTCAAGTCCCCCATTTTCTTACAGGGACCCCAAGTCAGGACTCCCTTTACCCGACAGCAGGAGTAAAGGGAGCCAGGGTCCCTTCGCTTCACTGCTTCTCGGCTCTACCCTGAGGCGGGCGCTGGGAAAAAAGCCGGGGACCGTGGGGCCCGGGCGGCCACTGCTTACTGGACTGAAGTGCTGATCAGGGGCACGCTTCGGAGCTCTGTCGGGGCCCAGCTCTCTCCATCACACCTCAAAATGCCGCCAAGGACGCGGGCATCCCGAGCGGCATCCCTAGCCGCTGAGACCCCGCCGAGGCTGCTCCTCGTCTGTCCTCGTGCAGCCGAGGCCAGCTTCTTGCCGGGACTACCCGGGGACCCGAGCCCGAGCGCCGCTGCAACGCCTTGGGCTCTAGGCCTGGGAGCTCTGAGGCCGGCACAGTGAAACACCTTTAGGAGCAAGGAGGGATTCCAGGTGTCCTCCCTCCGTATCCCAACTCCCTGCCCAGATCTCTTGCACTGTCTGCCATAGCTCCCGCACACAAACTTTGTTCTGGACTTGTTCAGCCCCTTCGGGACCCACAGTTGTCGCCTCCATCGGAGAAAGCGAGTGCTCCTGTTTCAGGGGGGATTCCACTCTGGCTGGCCACCCCCAAAACCTGAAAAACTATCCTACGACTTCTTTCCCGACTCGCCTGGAAGTAGGGAGCACTACAATCCGCAGAGAGAGCATACCGACCATAAAGATTTTGGGGGGCAGAGGGTACAAGTGTTGGAGGAAGAGATGCCGGGATAAACTTTGGGAGCCAGATCCGACACTTCCCCCGTCCATTTGCACAGTCTCCGGAACAACTGGCGGCAAGCGGCACTCTCCACTCCGGCCGCGATCCCAGAGAGTCAGGAGCGGGCGCCCCGACACCAATCCCCACCTTCTTGCAGCTCTGAACCTCCAAAGGCACCCCCGTTTTGCCGCGAGGGCCGAGGAGGAGTGTGTGCGTGGGGCAGAGGGGCGCAGCAAGCTGCCCCTACGCTCGGAGTTCAGCCCGGCGCCCGAAGTAAACTTCCTTCCCGCTGGCAGCAGGGCCGGGCGGCAGAGACCCGGCCGGGGGCCCCCGATCGCGGCGCGGGGAGCGCGAGGGACCCCGCGCCATCAGACGGGGACGACCTCCGCCTGCACCCACGCCTTATGGGGCTCCCGGGTCCTGGCCGCCGCTGGGATCCCCGGAAAAACCAGGATGGAGTAGCCAGGCCGGCTTGCCCGCCCTCCTTCCCCCGGGAGGACCCAGCAACTCCGTAAAGATCCTGCAGGGAGATGTGCTCGCTTTCCCCGGGGCAGCCGGGGGAAGCCCAGCAAAGGCACATTGAAAATTAAAAAGAAAAAAAAAAAAAATCACGCCAAGTGGAAGAGCCGATCAGGGCCGCGGTGGGGTAGGGGGTGCGGGGGCCAGCCGCGTGTGCGTGGGTCCGAGTGTTGAGTGAGTGTGAGTGCGTGTGTGTGTGTCCACGACGCGGGCCGGAGCACTCACCATCTCGCCGGGGGAGCGAGGCCACTTCGGGGTCGGATTGGAAATGTTGAGGCTTCGCTTGCTTCCTCCGCGACATGCTGGCTCAAACATCAGCTGGGGCAGAATAAAAAATTACTAAAAAAAAATCTTCTCAAAATTACGGAAATCGAGCGGCGGCGGCGGCGGCGGCTCCCCCCGCCCGCCGGCCCGCCCGCCCCCTCCCCGGCTCCCCGGCCCCGGGCGCAGCGCGCATGTGTCCTTCTATAATTATGATTATCAATAATGCATTGCGATTAATCATAGAGGGGCTCTTTGAAAGGCGATTGGCACCGGGCCAGCGCTATTCAAACCCGCTCGCCTTAATCAATTAGTTCGTGATTTGCTGCAGACCCCTGTCTCTCCGCGCGCTGGCCCAATAAGCCGGCCGCGGGGCTGGCTCTGCGCTCCGCGCCGCCCGACACTGGGTTAACCCTCTTTGCGACCGCCCGAGACTCCGCGGCCTGGCCACAGGGGCCCGGCCTCCTCTCCACTGCGGGCCCGGCGCCCCGGCCGGCGCCCCCCGCTCCCTCCCTCTCCCCTCCCTCCTTCGCCCCCCCCATCCCAGGCTGGGCCGACCCAAATTAGCATGCCCTCCCCGGAATTGAGCCGCCCCGGGTTGGGGGCGGGGGGTGGGGCCGGGGCCGGCGGCAGGGGCTGGGGACACGGGCAGCGGGCGCCCTGCGAACTTCCCAACTCGGGCGCGAGGCGCGCTGGCCTGCGGGGGGAGGGAGTCCCGCGGCGGGATTTGGGGGGAGGGCGTCCCGTTTCGTGAGTGTTTCTTCGTTTCTTTAAGAGCTACCAGAAAGCAGCCCACCCCCACCCCATAAAAAAAAAAAATAAGAGAGTGGGGAAGAGCCAGCCCCACGCCGGTCCGCCTCCCGCCCACGGTTCGGCCTCCCTCCCGCCTGGCTCGGCGCTCCTCCGCCCGAGTTCTCCATCCCCTGGATCCCGGGCTCGCGGGGGCGCGGAGAAGAGGATCCAGGAAAGGTTTGGGAACCTGATGGGTTCGGCGGGGGGGGGGCGGGGGAGGGGCAGCTCTCCCGCCACCCCATCCTCTCCCGGCCAGGGGCCCTGATCCTGCAGCCTCTGGCTTGCCCCCTCGCTCCCTTTCTCTACCTCGGACATTCCCAGGACAATTAGGGCTGAAGTTTTCGGGAGAAGCGGCCCCGAGCCCGTGGGATAAGGGGGCGGCCCGGCTCCGCCCAGGACCCCTCCTGGACCTCCCCCCCGGCTGCCCGGGTTGGCTGCAGGGCGCGTCACTCCGTGGGGAGGCGGCGGCAGCGGTGGCGCCGCAGAGCCCCGGGCGGGCTGAGAGCCGGGACCGGCTAGGGCTCCGAGTTCAGCTTCGGCCGGGGGGAGGGGAGGGGCTGCCGCACACCCTGAGCGCAGCAGCCAGCCCTGGCCTAGGGAGGCACAGCCCGGCCGGACCGGGTCCTGGATTGGGCCAGTCCCCGGGACCCCTGGGCACTCCGCCCTGGGAGGGGGCCGCGCCCCAGCTTTCGGGGACGAGGTGGCGGCGGCGAGCCGGGAAGCGGCGGCGGGGGGCGGGGAGGGGGAGGCTCTGTCCGCTGCTGCCTGGCGGCGCGGAAGCTCGCCTCCACATTTCGGGCACTTGCCGAGAGCGGCTCCCAAACTTTTTGCTCTATCACTATCTCCCCACGCTGAGATGCAGCCTCCATACCCAAACCCCAGAGCCCCGAGCCGGGAGCCCGATCCCTCTGCCGGGCTCAGGCGCCCGCGAACCTGACACTCGGTCCGCGGCTCAGCCTAGCTCTTTCCCCTCGCGCCTCGGGGTCTCCTCTCTCCAAAGTTCCCGAAGTCCTGCGCCCGAAGGACTAAACTAAACTTCGACTGAGTAATGGGGGAGGGGGGTTGCAGATACACAATCCTTGCCCTATCTCGCGATCAGGAAAGGAGAGGGCTCATAAGGACGCCCCAATTCGCGAGCGCCCGTGAGTCTGGTCGGTTCGCGCGAAGTGGGCACCAGTCTCCCGAGCCAGACTTCGGGTACTCAGGATCCGTACTGCACTCCTCTAAAGGACCCTACCCTTTCTCTTAGCTTTTTAAATCTTTTATTTTCTTTCTTTCTTCCTTTCTTCCTTCCTTCCTTCCTTTCTTTCTTTCTTTCTTTCTTTCTTTCTTTCTTTCTTTCTTTCTTTCTTTTTCTTTCTTTCTTTCTTTCTTTCTTTCTTTCTTTCTTTCTTCTTTCTTTCTTTTTCTTTCTTTCTTTCTTTTTCTTTCTTTTTCTTTCTTTCTTTCTCTCTCTCTCTCTCTCTTTATTCTTTCTTTTTTCTTTCTTTTTCTTTCCTTTCTTGGTAAATATGGTTTTTTTTTGGTGCGGGTAAATATTTTTGTTTTTCATCTGCTGACTTTATTATTTTTTCTTGATATAACTTCTTCTTTCTCCCTGCTTGTCCGTTTTCCACCTTTTCTCTTATTTTCTTCTCTTCTGCCCTCTCTCTCTCCCTCACACACACACACACACCCTCTCCGCCTCGCTCTCCCTTTCTCCCCAGGTCCTAATGGGTACAGTAGATTTTGATAAAAAGACAAACGAAGCTATCAGTGGGGCTGATGTTGAAGAATGAAGATAATAATGTTTCCATAGGTGGTGCTTCAAATGCCATTATTTCTCACTGAATATTTAAAGAGATCCCTCGGCAAAGATGGATCTGCGCTCTCCTGGGGTGCCAGCGGCTCGCTTCTTCCAGGCCCCCGGGAATGTGTACGGGAGCACGTGCGAATCCCTCACTCACTCCCCCCCCCATCCCACAAACAGGGATCCTCGCACACCCACCAACCCACACTCCCCCAGGTACACAAACGCGTCTGTGCACTTGCACACGCCTTTCCCGGAATGTGCCGGTGTTTGGAGCCGCCCGCATCCTTCTCTAACAAACTTGACTTCTTGAAAGTAGGGGCCTCCAGGACACCGCATGCGGCCCGGAACCTAGCGGAGCGGGCGGTCCCGCACAGCTTTTCTCCTGATGCGCGTCGCGTGCGCAGCAGGAAGCTCCCGGGAATAGCTTCACACGTGTTTGTTACGTGCTCCACGTGTGATTTAAGACTAAGGGGGGGGCAACTTTCCCTGCCCCCCAAAACACCACAACAAATAACGAAACCAAATGAACACGTAAAAAGTAGCTTTGCGGTGTTTAATAAAAGAATGGGCGAGCAGAGACGAATACATTTGGGGGATCCAAACTTTAATAACTTTTTTCGTTCTTTTGAGTCCTCGACGGCGTAGAGGCGGGCGTTTCTCTCCGCGCTCGGCGTCCCCCGCTAATTTCTTGTTTGTTTTCTTTCCCTCTATGGCCCCGCGTGAGGAGATGGGAGGTGGAGGAGGGGGGATGGGAGGAGGGGGATGGTCGGAATGGCGGGGAGAGGAGAATTGGTCTTTATTGTTGGTGGCAATACATCAATTACGGGCCATTGTCTCCGTCCCAAGTTCTGTGGTTCGCTGGTGCGGGCGCCGCAGTGTCAGGGCGCTGGCGAGTCTCAGCGTGCCGCGATGCAAAGAAATACTTAAAACAATAAAAACGGAGATAGAGTGGGGGTTAATTTTTATTTTTGTGCAGGTCGAAAGTAGGCAGCGAGCGGGAGTGAGGTGCCACTGCCGGAGTGCCTCCACACGCCCTGCTCACCCGAGAGACCTGCGCGGTTTACGTGCGGTCGCGCCTTCCCAGCCCTGGGTGTGGGGGAGGACGACAACTGGGGGAATCCGGATGGCGAAATTCGGACTTGCAGGTTCCTCGAGAGGGCCTGGTACTTAGGGGCTGATCAGCAATAGCGAATGGGGATAGCCCGAAGAGAGGCGGCAGCTGCGCCGGGGTCGCGACCTCACAGGCCGAGAGGAACCGCACCCGGGGGAGGCGCTTGACGAGTTTTGCAAACTCTCATCTTGGGGGATTGATGCTTTTTCCTACTAATCCGTCCCCTCAGTTTTCCCAAGTCCCAGAGTGTCCTTGGTGAGTTGGCGGGGCCGAAGGTCTGTGCCCCAAGGCCGCAGGCCACAACTGGGGTCCCAACCACGGGGTTTCCAGGCTTCTTCGCTCAACCGCTGGTCCTACGAAGGGGAACCGGACGGGGCTGTGGGGGTGTCGAGGCTCTCCATTCTGAGGCCTGGTTCTTCTACCCGCATAAGTATCTCATTCTGGCCGGATCTGACCTCGGGTCTTGGATGGGGCCTGGGATGAGGCCTTGCCTGGGCTTCAGATCCTCTTTTCCGTTCTGCTAGTGTTGCTTGGCCACCCTACCCCAGACATGGAGGACTCCCCACAGCGCGCTGCCTGCACCCCAGCTTCTTCAATCCCCCGCTCAAGGCACCGCTGGCCCCCGGCCGAGGCTAGGAGGGCAGTAGTGGAGGTTTCGTTTTCTTAAGCCAAGCAAAAAGCCGCGAAAAGGCTGCAGCGGCGCCCCAGGGGCGGGGGAGGAGGCGCATCGATGGTATCAACATTATTGATGGGGAAATGTTCGGGGAAGGAGCCCGGAGATCGTGTTCCCAGTCCCTCCCCTGCCTGGAGGTGGGTGGGACAGAGCGAATGGTGAGCTGTGTGAGTGCGTGCGTGTGTATGTGTGTGTGTGTGTGGGGGGGTCCTGAATACACCCGCATTAACCACCTGGGGTTTATTTGTATTTTCCTTGTCTGAAAGTTTGCGGGGCAGAGGTAAGAGGAGGAAGGGTTGAGGTTGCTAGTACCCTCTAGCCCTTAGGGCTCTTTCCTAGGATTGAGATTGGGGTTGGGGTTAGGTCTGGAGGGGGTGCGGGGAGAGAGGGAAAAATGACATAAAACAAATACCAAGTTTGTAAAGCTCTCCATAGATGCGGTTATTTTTCCAAACCCCGGGACTTCGCTTCCCCGGGAGTTTCAGAAACTCCTTTCTTACTGAACTGCTGTCACTCAAATCCTAACCTCTCTTCGGACACTGGAGCAGCTTCGAACCCGAGGTCTGGAGCAGGCTCCAGTGAGTACCCCGCCCCTTGCCGAGTCCATGCTGTGCACCCTCGGCGCACTCCCTCTCCAGCAGTTCAGTCCCGGCGTCAAAATGCGCTTTTTGGGGGGGACTCTCGCCGCCCACCACCATGGGCTATCTCCAGACGGGCGCCGGGTGCAGCCCAGTGACCCGGCGCCCTGGCGCCGGCTCCAGCAGAAAACTCAGGGGTGGCAAGCGGAGGGCGGGCTTGGTAACCACCGCACGCGCCCCAGCCAAGAGTCGGGTACTGTCTGCCAGCGGCAAAATTAGTCTTTCTTTGCTTGAAGGGCCGTTCCTACACTGGCATACAGAAACCGACTTCGCTAGCGACTGCAAGTGCTTGTGATTTTGACTTTCTGTCCACATTTGGGCGCCATGCACTTAAGTTCACTGCGCCCCGCATGCAACAGTGCCTTGCCAAGGGCGCCTCTGGGTATGAAATTCCTCCCAGTGGAAAGGTCCCGACGTAAAGAAAGTGGAAAAGGCTAATCGAATTTATAAAAGGAAAACCTTTCCTTCCCTTTGGTTAAATCCCTTTGCGGTTTTCTGAGCGTGAAAAAAAAAATCATCACCATGCAATAGAGTGTAGCTAATTCTTGGAACCTAGTAGTGGGATGTTCAGGAAGCCCAGCAGAGCGCACAGATTCCCATCTGCCAGCTCAAATAGAACCTTAGTTAGGATCCAGCGAATAGTGGTTAGTTCCTGTGTCTTCTGTTGGGAATAGGTGTGAGATCTGTGAAGCCCTGTTCTGAGAAAGCGTGGATTTGAAAGAGACTGGTAGTCTGCCAGGAAACTCATTTCATTCGTAAATGAGATTCCCCCCCAAACGACCTCCTTATGGCACTCCTGGATGAACTAACTTAGCACATCTCTTGTAACAAAGTTTTGTTTAAAAAAAAAAATTACACTGCCACTTTTTCAGCACAACTTTCATTGTTAAAGAACAGATAAAAAAAAAATTCTCAGAGATGTGCATCTTGGTTTTACAAAAAAGTTGTGTGCAGTGAACCCTTGCTGGTGAATGGCTTCTGTTCCTCAGTTTTCATGGAGGCAAAAGCACCTTTTGGTTTCTGTTTGGTGGAAATGAAATGGCAAGGTCTGGCTTCAGAACTGTGCTGAGGTACTGACATTTGGCTGTGAGCAAGATCTGCCTGTCCCTCACACTATTTGTAATTTATAAACCCCACAAGTCTCAGTTGAGCTATGACTTTCATACGGAATATTTCTCAGGGTTTCTTGCTACTGACTTTTCAGCAAAGATACCTTTTGGTTTTTTTCCCTGATGCAGAGAGGTGTTTCTTGGGGCTGCAGTTTGAATCATAGTGTAGCTTTACTCTGTCCACACAATGAACTCAAATTCATCAATCCTGTGCAACCCTTTCAGTGAAAATCCACATTCTTTTTGGCTCCATAAGTGTGGTCAGTAAGGCAGGGGTAAAAAAAGGGTAGGGGGATACCCACTTTTCTCTCTCTTCCCCCTTTCCCAGATTGACTAAACTTTCTTAATTATGGCACTATAATTTCTTTCTTTCAATTTTTATCTTTGTCTCTCTAGCCACATTAGTAATACTGTTCCCTCCAACCCAACATCCAGTTTAACATGGAGTTCTACACGTAAGAGACCAACATTTCCCAACTCCAAACCCGTGTCTCCCTGTTTCCTTACACCTTCTCAAAACAGAAGCAATTATCCTGGAAGCCATAATCCGAAACCGACACATTAATGTTAGCAACTAACTCCAATCTTTTCTTCCTCTTCATGTTTATAAATTCCCCTTCTGTCCTGGTTTCCCCTGTTTCATCCTGGGTTTTCCCACATCCCCAAGGCCCTTCGAGCATGTTTTGTAGTAATGCCAATCCTCGAAGCTGTAATGCAGGTAGCTTTTGTGGAGAACTGGGCCCTGGTCTTGCTACAAAGGCCTTTGCTCAAGCTGTAGTGGATGCGTGGGAACTAAACAGGGAAGATGCCAGCACGTTTCTCTTTCCCCAACCAAAGCAAAATGATTTCAAGGGAACCAGGGTGCTGGTCCCAGGTTTGTTTCTGTTTTCCTATTTCTTTCCTGGGCCCCACAGCACCTCCATTTTGGGAGTACACTGCTACACAACCCAGTGCCTATTGTCCCCACCCCCTGACAATCTCTCCTCTATGGATCTCATATACTTCCAGTGGACTCGCTTCAATTACAGGTGGTACTTGAGAGTTGAGTGTGCAGACTCACAGTCAGGTTATTTGAGTGCACATCATGGCTCTACCATTTAACACTGGCCAGGGAACGCGGCCCTAGGCTTGCCTTTGAGGAGCGGGGGATCCTTGATCAAATTAAGATCACCATTTTGGGAGGCCAAGGCGGGTGGATCACGAGGTCAGGAGATCAAGACCATCCTGGCTAACATGGTGAAACTCCGTCTCTACTAAAAATACAAAAAATTACCCAAGCGTGGTAGCGTGTGTCTGTAGTTGGGGTACTCGGGAGGCTGAGGCAGGAGAATCACTTGAATCTGGGAACTGGAGGTTGCAGTGAGCTGAGATCATACCACTGCACTTCAGCCTGGGGGACAGAGCAAGACTCTGCCTCAAAAAAAAAAAAAAAATTTAAGTTCGCTACCCTCCTCTTTCTGCTTCATAAAATTTAGCCAAGGGAGAAGAAGCGTACCTCCTCCCAGCAGTGTGACCTCTATATGGCTCCAACAGCTTCTTGGTATGTTAAATGAAGGCAAAAATCATATGTATTTCATAGAGTTCTGCAGGGTTAAAAGAGTTAATATGTATGAAAAAGTTAGAATAGTGGCTGGCATATAATTAGCACACTATAGGTGTGAACTATTAGTGTTATTACTTCTCAAGGTGGCTGTGAGAATCAAATGATATCCTATGGTTAAAATATCATTCTGTATTCACCCATCCATCGATCCATCCATTTATTTATTCACTTCTCAGAGGTGCATGCTAGGCATGGGATATCTTTTCCTTGGTTACAGGCAATTAATCAATCATTATTTCCTGAGAGTGTGTTATTGCCTGGCTCAGTGTTGGGGGTGAAGGGAACATTGTGGTGGAAAGATAAAAGCACTACTTGATCTCAGGTAATTTCTAAGATTCAGACGGGCGTTTCTAGCTAGTAAAGAAATTTAAGACTAGAGCAAGTTGTGCATGAGCCAAAGCCTCGTTGTGCTGTGGGTTGCTTGGGTCAGGGACAGACCATCTTCATGCTTCTAGAAGGTTTAGAAGCACTGTAAGTGGCCTTTTGCTCAGATGCCAGCCTATATTCACTTGGGTGTTTTATTTGGTTCACTTTTTACAAAAAGGTGTAGTTCTCTGAATTGTGCAAAAAACAGGTGCCATTTTTTTGTGTGTGGAGGGGCCTATAAGGTGTAACTCACTTATGGTCTCATAGGCCTCAGTTTTCTGGCAATTTTTCTTCCTGTTTTGCCGATTGTAAAAATTAGTCGTGTTTATTACGATAGCGTGATCTGTAGCCAAATGTAAGAGTTGGGATGGAAACTCCTCCCACCAGCCTGTCCTGCCCTTAAAGATGTGTGTCTCCTGGGTCTGCATTCAGACCCTGCAATAGCTGCTGCATGAACCAACTCATGATTGGCATGATTACCATGTTGTGACCAAATGTGATTTAACATTTGCAGGCAAAAGGCACAGTGCTCTTGTGAAACCCCCTCTCTCATGCTTTCAGATTAAAACAGGCTTTATGGTTACAATCTGGAACAGGAAGGAAAATCTGAGCAAAAATACCTGTTACCAGTGGAGTTGTGTAAAACAAGAGAGACAGTAGCATCTCGTTTTTGATGTAATCACAGCTTCCCTGGGAAGCATCTGACAGCGAATGTAGTTTAAGACATTCGCAGATGTCCCAGCAAGTGGACGGTGAGATTTCTTTTCTTCCTGATGTTGGAGTAGCAGACTCAATGTAATCTGCCTCTTCATGTCCTTCTCCTCAAAAACAGTGCTTGGGAGCCCTTGGGGCTTTATTTAGAGGCTTCTAAGGGCCTGGCAGTGTGTAAATTATGCATGAGTGTCCTTCAGAGTCCCCGGTGGTGGTCACAATCAGAGGGATTTAAACATGATTTAGCATTTCAGATGATTTGTAGGCGCGTGGGAGCCAGCCACTGTGGTGGGGATCACCAAGGCTGACTTGCTTACCACCACATTAAATAGGTTTTTATGTCACAGCTGCTGGGTTAAGTCCAGGTTCCTGCGCCAATCCATGAGGAAGCCCATGTTGGTGGGTGGCCTTCCAGACGTCTTTACTTTATTAGGGAGTTCTGAGATTTTACAAAAGAAACTATTTTATAACTTTAAAAACTCTAGTTCAATCTATATGCTCTTTCACCTTTTCATGCATTCATTCATTTATTCCCTTATACTTTCACTTAACCAATATTTATTGAGCACCTACTCTATAGCAGCCCATATTGTAGGCATCTAGGATATAATGGCGATCTTGGAAGGCCTCTGAGGAAGTGACCAGAGCATTGAGTTGTGAATCATGAGAAGGTATGAACTATGCCAAGATTTGGGAAACATTCCAGACCAAGAACAGGGCAAGTGCAAAGATCCTGAGGTGGGAATGAGGACAAAGAAGGGAGCTCCTTTTTTGTTTTCCTTCTTTCTCCTTCTCCCTTGTTATTATACTTTCAGGAGGATTAAAAAAGTTGAATTTCCTTTTTCAAAACTGGCTTTTCCAATTGCAAGGAAAACAGTTCCATATGGTGGAATACTACTCAGCCATATAAAAGAAATGAAGTCCTGATATTTGCAACGATGTTGATAAATCTCAAAAGTATTATGCTTACTAACAAAGGCCAGTAGCAAAGGAGTACACATAGTGTAATTCCATTTATGTAAAATTCCTAGAAAATGCAAACGGAGTTGAGGGGGAGGCAGGGAGAGATTGTCAAGGGGCACAGGGAAATTTTGCAGGGTAATAGAAATGGTTGTTATCTTGATCATACTCATGATTTTATAGTTATATACCTATTTCAAAACCGATCAAGCCTGCTATGGCGGCTCATGCCTATAATCCCAGTGCTTTGGGAAGCCAAGGCAGGCAGATTGCTTGAGCCCAGGAGTTCGAGACCAGCCTGGGCCACACAGTGAGACCCTGTCTCTACAAAAAATTAAAAAATTAGCCAAGCAGGGTAGCATGACCCTTTAGTCTCAGCTACTTAGGAGCCTGAGGTGGGAGGATTGCCTGAGTTCAGGAGGCAGAGGAACTGATCAGATCGCACATTTGACATATGTGCTGTTCAATGTATTTCTACTATATCTTGCTAAAATTGAGAAGTTAATTTTCTCATTTCCCAAACTGTTTGGAAATTATTGTTGTACATAAAGAATTTAAAGGGAAAAGGAAAATTGCCACTGTCATGTTTAAGCACTTGAACCCCAAAAGTTCTCTGGGGCCTGCTTGTGTTTCATCTGGGAACAAGGCTAGGGTGGGGACAGGATGGGGCTGGCACTGAGACACCTACATTGATTCTGGAGAGAGCATGAAGTTTTCCTTGTCTTTCTGAGTAGCAGTCACTCTTTCTATTCTGCCTGGAGGCGAAAAGACCTTTGGCTGTCGGGTACTAATCTAATCTCACAATTAGATGCCCTGTGTGTGGTTAGAGTGAAGGCCATAGTCCCCAGTGGCAGACACGTCCAGGGGGAATTCAAGGTCTGAAGCTGAACCAGAGTGACTCAGAACCTCCAAACTGACATAACTCACCATTGAATGATTCTTTTGGTATGCTATGGACCAGTTGGTTTTTTTTTTTTTCCCAAATTTATCATGGACCAATATTTTCGGGAATTCATTAGAAATATATTACTAGAAAAAAAAAATGAAATGGAAAACAGGGCCACAGAAAACGTGAGTCCAAAATTGTATGATGGATCTTAGCAACCACGAAATTGTTCTGGCAAGGTGCCAAAATAAGTTTTCAATCCTTAGTTTTGGTTTCTGTAGTTACGGTGTTGCAGATGGATTACAAACTCATGGATCACACTGGTCCGTGGACCAGAGTTTGAGTAGCCCTGTAATAGTCCAGAACCTCACAGCCATTGTACCCACCAGGTGGGTAGTTAGATAATGTTTCCCCTTAATGTTCAGGGTGGCTGAGTATGACCTGGGACAGCCAGAGTCCCCCAGGGCCAATTGCTTTGGGTCATAGGAGCTTCTAGCTTTCATCACAGTGAACCACACAAATGTTAACACTTGTCCATGTAGAAAAGGGTTATAAAGCACCAGAGACTGGTGGGTTTTACATTTGAGTGAGCAGAACAATTAGAAAGATGGGTAGTGGGAACTTGGTAAAAAAAAAAAAAAAAAATGCATGTTTCTGAACTACAGCCTCCAAGAGTCTAATCCAGGAATCTGCATTTTCATCAATACCCTAGTTAAACCACAGTTGACTCCAATGGCTGTGTTTCAAGGGCTTTATTTTCAGAAGGACTTATGTAGGCATAGTGGGGATAGGTCAGTGGCGGGGATTTTCTAAGCGTATGCATTTATTTCTCCCTAAAAGTTACGTTTAAGGCCAGGAATTAAGCCGAGGGTTGCTTCTGTCAGAGTTCTTAGCTTCAGCAACAGAAACTGGTTAATTTAAACAGAGAGAGGCCGGATGCTTTGGCTCTTGCTGGTAATCCCAGCACTTAGGAGGGCAAGGTGGGAGGATTGCTTGAGGCCAGGAGTTCAAGACCGGTCTGGGCAATATAGTGAAACTGCATCTGTACAAATAAATATATAAAAATAAAAAAGTAGCTGGGTGTGGTGGTACATTTGAATGAGGCTCTGCCTCCTTCACACTCCCTGCGCATCTCAGCCACATGTGTTGGAGAGTTGCTAGGGAAACTCATCAGGTGCCATCTGCCCTCAGCAGACCCCTGGGATGTTTTCAGAAAAAAGGAAGGGAGAAGGTATTGGCCTTCTATTGCACACTTTCCAGGACTCCAGCTGAGCACACTATATCCATTACCTCAACACATTCCCCCAAGAACTCTGTCAGATGTTTCTGTATTTCCCATTTTACAGACGAGAAAACTGAGACTCATGAGCAATTTCCTGGAAATCATGAAGCCGTGGAGTTGCTTGATGCCTAAAATCAGGTCTTCTGACATTTTTACTAATAAACAAAACTACGTGATAACAAAAAAAGCTTCAAGTTTTAGGAGACCCAGGTGCAGAAAGATTTGGGGCAAGACTTTGGAGTTCCCAGCAGCAACCTGATCTGGGTCCCTGTTTTGATTTAAGATGTTAGGAAGATACAGTATGAGGGTGCAGACTCATTAAAATCTCAGGAGCTGCAGTTACTTTGTATTTTTTTTATGCGTGGTCTTTAAATGCCTTTGATTTAGAACTGATGAAACTGACGGAGAGCTTAGAGCAAAGCTAACTCTAACCCAGTGAATTAAACGGTCTTTAAACCTGTGATTCTGGATGAGTTCATGACTGATGCCAGCCACCAGCCTGTGTGACCGCTATCCCTCAATCCTGCTTTCAGTATGATTCAGTAGTTAGGATATGCAGGAACCTCTGTATCTTCTTTTTGCCCAATGAGTGTGGTTGAAAACTAGTATGACTGTTGGGGAAAGAGGCAGGATTTGGGAAAAGAATGCCTCAGTTAAAACTCGGATTCTGCTTATTAACAGCAACATGTGGCCCAAGTTTCTTAATAGGGTAGAGCTTCATTTTCCTCCTATGTTGTAAACTGAGTGACTTTATCTGAGTAGTCACCAGCTTGGGGTGTGGCCAGGGGCCACCAGACTGTCAGCCCCACATGGGCAGGGCACGTGGTAGGCATTGGAGAAATATTTATTGAATGGGTGAATCCAGAGAGTGAAGGGATGCTACAGTCCCTCTGTGCACAGTCTAACATGCTGACAAATGCTAGCAGCCTTGAACTCCTACCACAGAGCAGCATCTCAGACTTAAATGCATTCGCAGATAACCTGGGAACTTGTTAGAATGACGATTCTGAATTGGAAGTTCAAGCGCGGGGCCCGAGATTCTGAATTCCTTAATGAGTTCCGGGGTGCTGCTGCAGCTGTGGGTCACGGACCACTCTTTGTGTAGTGAGGGTGTAAATGAGTGGCCAGTGGGTCCACAAGTCATGTGCGGTTGGTTGGGGTAGGGTGGGGGTCACTTCGACTAGGGGTCTTCCGATAGGAGTATGACTCAGTTCTCCAGCTCACCCTGTGTTGAGAAACATCCCCAATCCGACAACACAGGACCATGAGAGAAGAAAGAGCACACCCTGTTTTCCCCTGCAGCAGTGAGGGCAGCCTGGCCATGCTACTTCTTATTTGCCATATTTGGTGAGCATGATGGCTCTGGCCGTCTGTTACTGTGAGTCACCAGCCCGTGGCACCAGCACTAATTGCCATGAATACTTGTTAGAGATGGTGGGTGTCCAGTGCCAGGCACATGCTTGGTACGTGATAGGCACTCAAGAAACAATAGCTGCTGTGATGAGGATGATGATGGTGGTGATGATTATTTTATGAAGTCCTTTCACATCTCTTTTAGGGTTCTCAATGATGTGGGTAATAATTGTGCAGTGTTTATCTCTTGATCCTGGATGTATCAGGCTTGTTCCCACCTCCACACCTTTTCTGGGAGCAATGGTCTTCAGATGGGAGCAACTTCCACCCCCAGGGACATTTGGCACTATCTGGAGACATTTTGGGCTGTCATGACTGAGGGGTGCTACTGGCACTTAGTGGGTAGAGACCAGGGAGGCTGCTGAACACCCTACATTGCACAGGACAGCCCCCCCACCGAAGCAAAGAATTAGGCTGCAAATGTTAACAGTGCAGAGAGTGAGAAACCCTGGCTTAGATGCTCTTTCTATAGAGATCACTTCCCCAGTTCTACTGTGGAATATTCTATCAGCTTGCTAAGCAGACTTTGGGGTGAAAATGTGTTATGTTGTTATTGTCCTAATTTTTAAGGCCTAGAGTCTCTTAGTGGTGTAAGTTTAAACCAGAAGCCTGCACAGGCTTCTTCACTGTCCCCTCACCTATTCCCCCCACCCCTACCTTTTACAGTAGGGACGTGGGAGGGGCAATTTCATACTCCCATTTGATATGTGAATGGAGGGAGGGAGAAAGGAGCCCCAGGGGGTGCATGCTTGTATCGTCTGTTTCAGAACCACACCACAATTCTTTGCTCACTATCTACCCTCCCTAACCAAGACCAGCGAGGGATGCCAGCCCAGATGAGGAGGCAGAATACTTAGGCCTGCCTTGGCTATAACATCCACGGTAGTTTTTGTGTTTTCCAAATACAGCAAAAGGGACCAGAAAAGAAAAATTAACACTGTAAGGAACTAGTTTGGCAAAATAATGCCTTTTCCTCTCCAAAATATAAGGCAGGACTGATGAGGTATGGCCTTCCTCTAGTAATTTAATTTGAAATGGATCTTGACAGCATGTGCATGTTTCTTTTTTTAAATTTATTTTTATTTATTTTTCTTTTCTTTTTTTATTGCATTTTAGGTTTTGGGGTACATGTGAAGAACATGCAAGATTGTTACATAGGTACACACATGGCAGTGTGATTTGCTGCCTTCCTCCCCTTCACCTATATCTGGCATTTCTCCCCATGCTATCTCTCCCCAACTCCCCACCCCCCACTATCCCTCCCCCATTTCCCCCCAACAGACCCCAGTGTGTAGTGCTCTCCTCCCTGTGTCCATGTGTTCTCATTGTTCAACACACGCCGTTTTGTTTTTAATGGTATCTCATTCTGTCACCAAGCTACAGTGCAGTGGTGTGATTCCGGCTCACTGCAACTTCCACCTCTTGGATTCAAGCTATTTTCTTGCCTCAGCCTCCTGAGTAGCTGGGACTGTAGGTGTGCACCGCTACACTCGGGTAATGTTTGCATTTTTAGTAGAGAGGGTGTTTCACCATGTTGGCCAAGATGTTTCGATCTCTTGACCTCGTGATCTGCCTGCCTTGGCCTCCCAAAATGAACATGTGGTTTTTGAAACGCCTTCCTGAAAGCCAGGAGCTGCTACAAAACCTCCAGCAGCATTCCCCATTCCATACAATGCACAGGAATAAAATGCAATGATTCTTAGAGGTGGCCTGGCTAGTACTGGTGAACCTGGGAATTATTATTATTATTATTATTTTGAGACTGAGTCTTGCTCTGTCTCCCAGGCTGGAAGGCAATGGCATGATCTTGGCTTACTGCAACCTCTGCCTCCCGGGTTCAGGCAATTGTCCTGTCTCTGCCTCTGAGTAGCTAGAATTACAGGCACGCACCACCACACCCGACTGATTTTTGTATTTTAAGTAGAGATGGGGTTTCATGATGTTGGGCAGGCTGGTCTCAAACTCCTGACCTCAGGTGATCCACCTGCTTTGGCCTCCCAAAGTGCCTGGATAACAGGCGGGAGCCACCGTGCCCTGCCTGGAAAGTGTTTTGAACAACACAAGGAAATGTCTATGGGGAAAAGGAGGGCAGGTGGTAGGCAGACAGCACGTTGCCTCCTGGAAATGGTTCTTTTGCTGTGAGCTCATGTAGGAGATGTTTATCAGAGAGGGGTAGACAGGCCTGCAAAGAGACGAGCCTCCATTCTGTCTCCAGCAGCCTTTTATTGCTGGTGATAGGTGCCATCAGTGTCTGGCCTGAGGAATGGCCGTGCTCACAGGTACCTCTGTCAAGCATCTTATTGATCTGTGCTTCCTCTCCCTGGAACAAGTGAAGAGTAGTAAAACAGTTACTGCTGGCTGGGGTGGATGGTGGTGTGGGCTCCCTGGGGTAAGCCTGTGTTTGGCCGTCCTCACAGCTGCCCTTCCTCCAGAACTGCAGATTCTCACCATACTGGTCCCCGCAGACACGAGCCCCGCTCACCGTGCCCTCTCAGGAAGATGCATGCCTTTTCTGATTTTTCTTCCTTATTGAATTAGTGGTGGTGATTCATTTTCCTACCATTGACCCATTAGATATCTGTTAAATAGGATTGAAAGCAATTAATCCAGAGCAGAACACCCGAATATCTCATTCATAAATAATTGTTTTTCTTGGTGCCCCAGCATCGGTGTGTGGGGGAGGATTTACAAGCCTAAAGCCTATAGACCAAACTCGCAGAAAAAAGTGTGGGCCCAGTCTTCTGACTACACACTTGAGATTAAATGGCCATGGTTCATATATTGCCATGAGCACCCAGGGGATATTTTTTGGCATGTTCATGAGAGTTTATAATGTAGAAGAGACAGGATCTGCCACCAGCCCCACCCAGGGCATAAAATCCATCCTCCAAATAAAAACACAAAGGCACTTTAGCAAAAGTTCTGTTGTGTGGCTTTTAAAGCAGCAGAGAAAAGTCTGTTGAGGCTGGGTGCGGTTGCTCATGCCTTTAATCCCAGCACTTTGGGAGGCCAAGGCAGGCGGATCATGAGGTCAGGAGTTTGAGACCAGCCCAGCCAATAGGGTGAAACTCTGTCTCTACTAAAAATATAAAAATTAGCAGGGTGTGGTGGCACACACCGTAATCCCAGCTACTTGGGAGACTGAGGCAGGAGAATTGCTGGAGCCTGGGAGGCAGAAGTTGCAGTGAGCTGAGATCGGGCCACTGTACTCCAGCCTGGGAGACAGAGGGAGACTCTGTCGCAAAAAAAAAAAAAGAAAGAAAAAAAAGAAAAAGTCTGTTAAGCATATGGCAGGCTGAAATTAGAGTCCAAATGTGTATGTGTGTCTGGAAGGAAGGGCATCTCTGGAGTAACATCGCTGGGTTATTGCTGCTTGGTTAAGGACCTTGCCAAACCTGAGGGTGAATCATGGCTCTATCACCTGCTGGCTCTGTGATCTTGAGCAGGTCACTCAAGTACTCTAAGCATCAGTTTGTTAATAAATAGAATAGTACCCGACCTCCTAATGTTCTTGCAAGGATTCTATGAACTCGTGTTTACGAAATGTTAAACCTATCCCTGGAGCATAATAATTGTTCAATAAATGTTAGAGAGGAGAAGGAGATGGTGTTGATGATGACGGTGGTGGTGAGGTTGGTGGCAATGATCCTAGTGTCTGGAATGTACCAACATACAAAGTACAGCCATGTGCCTTACTCATCTGACTCATTCCTTGTCAGGTAAGGAGTAGGTTCAACCACTTTGAAGCATGCTTGATGGTGCAAAGAGGCCAGGAAGGGCAGTTGTGGAATATGTCCCTGGGACAGTCACTTGTCCTCCAGAGCTAGTCTAGGATCTCTGCCTTCGAGCCCATGTTCCCTCAGCGCCCTGACTCCCTCGTGCTGCCCATTGGTTGTGTGTCCAGAGACTGGAAACTGATTTTAACATCACGACTAGCAAACCATGGTTAAGAACGAAAAATTGTTGCCAGCATTGCCACTCAACATTTTTGTTTGTTTGGATTTGGCTTTTGGAGAGTCTGTGCCTCCATGCTGTTGTGTTCACATGTTGCCAATTCATGGTGAATGTGGCAAGCATGACACTCCAAGCAGCCTAATTTAAGTGCAGAGGGGAAATTTGCCAATTCAGCAACTAGGATACTATGTACCCTTTTGGTCAATCAAAACCTTGTGTTGAATTCAGATCATCCCTTCATGGGGGCCATCTGAGTCTGTGCTGATCTCAATAGCTAACATGTATGGAGCCTGGCTTTGCAAGAGGGATTTCAGAGAAGCTTCACACAGCCTTACAAAGAAGACCCTTTCATCTGCCAGCATTCTTGGCTGCAAGCAACAGAAGCCAACTTGCTTTCTCAGAACAAGAGTTTATTGCAAGGAGGTTGTCAGAAGCTGGAGCACAAGGCTGTGAAAATGAAGGGGGATTCTGGGAACCCCAGAGAATCAGGAAGACTATTCCATGTGACACCTTTGCTACTACAATCAACAAAACCTCCAGTCATCTCCATGCCCTGGAATCCCTCAACTGGGATTTGCTGAGCTTAGTTCAAGACCTGCCATTTGGTTGGGCCAGGACAGGAAAAAGAGATCTTGTCTGTTAAGCAACACGAGTACTTAGCAGGCTCTATCTTTCTCCAAGACGATATATCACTGGGGGATCTCCCCAAAGAGTTTTGAAGATGGGAGACTGGATTCTAGGTAGTCCAAGTTGACCAGTCACCACCAGAGTAACATAAATATTCCTATTGTACCGATTAATACATTGATGCTCAGAAGAGTTGGGTAAATTGCTCAATTTCATACAAGCAGCAAGTGGCAGACTTGAGATTTGCACTCAAAATTGTTGCTCTCCCTTTTTTTGCCCCCCAGAGACAGTCTTGCTCCATTGCCCAGGCTGGAGAGCAATGGCATAAGCATAGCTCACTGCAAACTTGAACTCCCAGGCTCAGGCGATCCTCTCCTGCCTTGGTCCTCCAAAGTGCGGAGATCATAGACATAAGCCCCTGAACCTCGCCACTGCTTTTCCTTTGATTAGAGAATGCATTGGTTTGGATGCGTTCAGCTAACAGTAATAGGATACACTACTCAAACGGACCTAACAGCATGGACATTTACTAGCTCCAACACTCAGGCTAATCCGGGGCCTTTACCATGACATCAGAGACTTGTGCCTGCTTCATCTGAAGGCTGGGTCCCCTCATGGCTTCAGGGTGGTGATCACAGGCATCAGAGCTCTTTGCTTCCTTGTTCACATCACGTTGGGGGAAGTGAGAGTGGACTTTCATACTCTCTCTCTCTCTCTCTCTCAAGCACAAGAAATACCTTTCTCAGAAGCCTCAGTGAACTTCTCTTTAAATCTTATTGGCTGGAATTGGATCACATGACCACTACTAAACCACTCGCTGGAAGTGATTGATCTCAGACCTATCACTGGAGCTGGATTCAAACCCCAAACTGCATGGCTTTTGCAAGATGACAGAGGATGGTTTAGCTGTTGGGGAGTTGACTGTGGTCCACTGTGAGGAATAACAATGTATACGTTTGATTCATCTTTTACATAGAACAAGGACCCAGGCCAGTCAATATATTTACCATACAGATACCTGTGGTCAAGCCTAAATCTTTATCTAGCTAATAAGTGCTTTACTACATAGCAGTAGTATAAACAGAATGAAGATAAATTATTTCTTCATCGTTCTTCCCAGCCCGGACTTTAACATCTCACTGATCTACGGCTAAAAGACATCTATTACAGACACCTTGCCCTGGAACGTGGCTAACCACCTTCCATTATCATTAGAGGCTCATGTTATTTTTTGATGTTTTTAAACATAGCTTGTGACTTCCTTTCCTACTAATATAATTATGGCACCATCCATAGGTGACTCTCCATTTGAGGAAGGGGCAAAGTTTGGATAGAGAAGAAACTCCCCCAAAGGCATGACATTTTGCAAGTGTAGCGACTTCCCAGAGCAGTATTGCACCATTTGGAGGCCGTGGGTTGCAAGCAACGGAAACTCAAGTTGAACCAGTTTATGGAAGAGGGATACTAAAGAGGAAGACTTTTCTGGAGTATCTCAGAAAAGATGCAACAGGACCTAATAAAATGAGGGGTTCAAACGGGATCAGGACATGTGCTCTTTTCTTCTGCTTCCTACTGAGCATCTGCACATCCTATCCTCTTGCACACCAGCTTCTTCCACTTCTGACACCCCCATTAAAGGAAATGGGGCTACCTAGAACACTTCATGCCTTGCTTGAAGATACTGGAGGCTCTTTTTAATTTTAATTTCAAGGATTTCTGAAAGATCTCCTTTTGGCTCAATGTGACAGATGCCAACCCCTGAGGCTATGGTCAGGAGTCAGGTTGGACTTACAGGATGATTCCCTTGATGGTCATGTAGAAGATGGGAGAGGGGGAGTGATGGGGCAATTCCTAGAAAAGGATTCCGGGGAGGACAGTCCCATAGGCTTCATCACAATCATCTAGTGCCATTGAGGGGGAGAGGTGGCAGGAGAAAAAGAAGGGAATTCCCCTTGTGATTGTGTGGACTTGGTTCTGCCTGGAGTTTCCCAAGGAGACTAGAGATCTCTGTCTTCTCACTATTTCTTCTGGAGGACTCCCTGAGGAACCTGCTGGATCTTTCAGGTGATGGTGGTGAACAGAGCTGGGTGAATGGGCGTGACACAGTTTGTGCCCTTATGAAGACCAAAGGCTGGCTGGGGAGAGAGATGTGTCCTCAACTCAGGGCCTTCACTGATGTTTGAGGGGTCCTCTGCTAGCACACTTACCATATATGGTGACAGCTGTCTGTGGGTGGACTTGTTTTTTTTTTGAGACCGAGTCTCACCCTATTGCCAGGCTGGAGAGTAGTGGCACAATCTCGGCTCGCTGCAACCTCTGCCCCCTGGGTTCAAGTGATTCTCGTGCCTCAGCATCCCAAGTTGCTGAGATTACAGACACTTGCCACCACACCCAGCTAATTTTTGTATTTTTAGTAGAGACAGCATTTCGCCATGTTGGCCAGGCTGGTCTCAAACTCCTGACCTCAAGTGACCTACCCACCTCAGCGTCTCAAATTGCTGGGATTGCATGTGTAAGCCACCATGCCTGGCCAATGGGTGGACTTCCTGAGGGCAAGGGCTGTGTCTGGATCTCCTTCATGCTCCAGATCTTAGTTATTTTCCTGGCACTGCACAGGTTTCTCAGGTGAGTGATGGAATACATTCTTTCCCATGCAAGGCAGAATGAGAGAAGTGCTAAAGAGAGACACAAGCTGGTGTCTTTGAGGAAGAGAGTTTGGTTCTTTCAAACTGGTACAATGAGGCAGGTATCACAGATGTGGCACCCACTGAGCTGTGCAAGAGTGGTCAGCAGAAATGCAGTAGATGGGAAGGGAAGTGGTGGTGATGTAGGAAAGGCAAGCCCCAAATTGGGGCTTAGCCTGAAAGGGTTCTTGGCTTTGCCCAGGAAAGAATTCAATGGTGAGCTGGTGGTAAGGTAGAAGAAAACAGCTTTACCAAAGTGTTAGTGCTGCAGTTCTGACTGTGATGCAGCTCCATGACTGCTCCTGCAGAGCAAGTTACCCCTTAGGCAATGTGCTGAGATCAGCAGATCAGGGCAGGTTTGTAGTCATATTTATACCTACTTTTAATTGCATGCAGATTAAGGGGTGGTTTTTGCAGGCATTTCTAGGAAAGGGATAGTAACTTCTGGGTCATCAGGTCATTTCCATGGAGAGGAGCGGTAACTCCTGCATGTTGCCATGCAGAGGTAAACTGATGTGGCACACTGGTGGGCGTGTCTTATGGAAAGCTGCTTCTGCCTAGTCTCTATTTTAGCTAGCCCTCAATTTGATCCAGTATCTGAGCCCATCTCTGGTATTGAGTCCCACCTCCTACCTCAGTGGTGGGGTTTCGTTCTGCCTGGATGGGTTCAGAGCCTCCTTGCTGCTTCTGTCCCTGGCCTGGGCTTTGGCAGCCCATATGCTCTCTAGAATGCCATCTAGGTCATAGCAATTAAACCTGAGGTGTGGGGACCTTAAGGAAGATGGCCGACTAGGAACAGCTCAGGATTGCAGCTCCCAGTGAAAGTTCAGAGAGTGAGTGGACGTGGCATTTCCAGATGGATTTTTATTGCCTACAGGCCAGGAGATTCCTAGGCAGAGGAGCCCCATGGGTCACAAGCGTGGCTGTTTCTGCCGGCTCGGCTGTTTCAACCAGTGCAGCTGTTTCAGCCCACGCAGGTGCTTTTCCTGTGCCCTGGCATGGCAGTTCTCCATACAAAAGACACTGGTCCAGGTGCCCTCTTAGCTGGCGATTGGAGCCCTGAGAGGGCAGAGTCACCCATTCATCTGAAATAGTGAGCCAGACCAGGAGATTCCTAGGCAAAAAAACTGCCAGGAATCTCAGCGCCACTGTTTCAGCCAGCTCAGTGAGTCATGGCACAGGAGATCCCGGCGCCTTTTCAACAGGCGACTAGAACACTGGGAGAGAGTTGACCATTCAACAACAACAACAACAACGAAAAGACTCTGAGTCAGGGAGCCAGGTGATCAGGCTCGGCTGGTCCCACCCCCCAACACACACACACACAAAAACAGTAATTGAAAACGCTCTGGGTTGAGAGTTTCACAGCAAGCACAGCTGAACCCAGGATGGTCCGGTTCTGTGGGGGAGAGTCGTCTGCCATTACTGAGACACTCCACCGCTACGGAGGCAGTCTGACCATCGCTGAGGCAGCCCGCCATTGCTGAGGCAGCCTGCCATTGCAGAGGCAACCTGCCGCTACAGAGAGAGTCTGCCATAACAGAGGCAGGCCACCATTGCCAAGGCAGTTCTAACTACACCCATATAAACAGGACTGCAGAGAAGATCACACGGCAGCTGGGCGGAGCCCACAGCAGCTCAGCAAAGCCTCGTCAGGCAGACAGTGACTAGCCTGCCTCCTTGCTGGGCAGAGCAGCCCTGAAAAAAACAAAAGGCAGCAGCACAATGGAAACTCATAAATAAATCCCTAACTCCCTGGGACAGAGCACCTGGGGAAAAAAAAAAAAAAGGAGTTTATGAGTTCTGCTGCAGCAGACCTAAACGTACCTGCGCAGCAACTCTGAATGAACAACAGAGCTCACAGCTCAGGACTTGAGCTCCAATAAAGGACAGACTGTCTCCTCAAGCAGCTCCCTGACCCCTGTATATCCAAAGAGTCACCTCATAAAGGAGAGAACAGACTGACATTTGGCGGGCATCCTTCTGGGACAAAGATAGCAGAAGAGGAAACTGGTAGCAACCCTTACTGTTCTGCAGCTGCTGCAGGTGATCCCCCAGCAAGCAGGGCCTGGAGAGGACGTCAGCAGTCCTACAGCAGAGGGGCCAGACTGTTAGAAGGAAAGTAAAGAAAAAGAAGTAACTTCAGCATCCACAAACTGGAAGTTCACTCAGAGACCGAATCTGAAAGTCAGTAACTACAAACACAACAGGTGGATAAACCCACAAAGATGGGAAGAAACCAGGACAGAAAGGATGAAAACACCCAAAACCAGAACACCTCTCTTCCTGAAAGGAATCACAACTCCTCACCAGCAAGGGAACAAAGCTGGATAGAGAAGGAGTGTGATGAAATGACAGAATCAGACTTCAGAAGGTGGGTGATAAGAAACTACAGTGTGCTAAAAGAACATGTTCTAACCCATTGCAAAGAAACTAAGAACCTTGAAAAAAGATTTGACGAAATGCTAACGACAATGGACAACATAGAGAGGAATATAAGTGAATTGATGGAGCTGAAAAACACAGCACGAGAACTTTGTGAAGCATGCACAAGTTTCAACAGCCGAATTGACCAAGCAGAAGAAAGGATATCAGAGGTCGAAGATCAACTCAATGAAATAAAACGAGAAGGCAAGAATAGAGAAAAAAGGGTAAAAAGGAATGAACAAAGTCTCCAAGAAATGTGGGACTATGTGAAAAGACCTAATCTACATTTGATAGGTGTACCTGAATGTGACGAAGAGAGTGAATCCAAGCTGGAAAATACTCTTCAGAACATTATGCAGGAAAACTTCCCCAACCTAGCAAGGCAGGCCAATATTCAAGCCCAGGTAATACTGAGAACACCACAAAGATATTCCTCAAGAAGAGCAAGCCCAAGGCACATAATCGTCGATTCACCAGGGTTGAAATGAAGGAGAAAATTATAAGGACAGCCAGAGAGAAAGGTCCAGTTACCCACAAAGGGAAGCCCATCAGACTCACAGCAGATCTCTCAGCAGAAACTCTACAATCCAGAAGAGAGTGGGGGCCAATATTCAACATCCTTAAAGAAAAGAACTTTCAGCCCAGAATCTCCTATCCAGCCAAATTAAGCTTCATAAGTGAAGGAAAAATAAAATCCTTTGCAAACAAGCAAGCACTGAGATTTCATCACCACCAGGCCTGCTTTACAAGAGCTCCTGAAAGAGGCTCTACACATATAAAGGAACAACCAGTGCCAGCCACTCTGAAAACATACCAAATGGTAAAGAGCATCAACACAATCAAGAATCTGCATCAACTAATGAACAAAACAGCCAGCTAGCATCAAAATGGCAGTATCAAATTCACACATAACAATATTATTCCTAAAATTAAATGGACTAAATGCCCCAATCAAAAGACACAGACTGGCAAATTGGACAAAAAGCCAAAACCCATCAGTGTGCTGTATCCAGGAAACCCAACTCACATGCAAGGATACACAAAGGCTCAAAATAAAGGGATGGAGGAAGATCTACCAACCACATGGATAGCAAAAAAAAAGCAGGAGCTGCAATTCTCATCTCTCATAAAATAGACTTTAAAGCAACAAAGATCAAAAGAGACAAAGAAGGACATTACATAATGGTAAAAGGATCAATGCAACAAGAAGAGCTAATGATCCTAAATATATACGCAACCAATACAGGAGCACCCAGATACATAAGGCAAGTTCTTAATGACTTCCAAAGAGACTTAGACTCCCACACAGTTATGGTGGGAGACTTTAACACCCCATTGTCAATATCAGACAGATCAACCAGACAGAAAATTAACAAGGATACCCAGGACCTGAACTCAGACCTGGAACAAGCAAACCTAATAGACATTTACAGAACTCTCCACCCCAAATCCACAGAATGTACATTCTTCTCAGCACTACATCACACCTACTCTAAAATTGACCACATAATTGGAAATAAATTACTCCTCAGCAAATGCAAAAGAACGGAAATCATAACAAACAGTCTCTCAGACCACAGTGCAATTGAGTTAGAACTCAGAATGCAGAAACTAACTCAGAACTGCACAGCTTCATGGAAACTGAACAACTGGCTCTTGAATGTTGACTGGATAAACAATGAAATGAAGGCAGAAATAAAGATGTTCTTCAAAACCAGTGAGAACAAAGACACAACATACAGAATCTCTGGAACACATTTAAAGCAGTCTCTAGAGGAAAATATATAGCAATAAGTGCCCACATGAGAAGCAAGGTGAGATCTAAAATTGAAACCCTAGCATCAAAATTGAAAGGGCTAGGGGTGCAAGATCAAAAAAAAAAAAAAAAAAAAAAAAAA
>NW_022437030.1:4542036-4611899 GCF_009761245.1 Sapajus apella
AAAAAAAAAAAAAAAAAAAAAAAAAAAAAAAACTCGAAACCTAGCAGAAGACAAGAAATAACTAAGATCAGAGCAGAACTGAAAGACATAGAGAGACACAAAAAAACCTTCAAAAAATCAATAAATCCAGGAGCTGGTTTTTCGAAAAGATAACAAAATAGACCACTAGCCAGATTAATAAAAAAGAAAAGAGACGATAACCAAATTGATGCAATAAAAAACGATAAAGGGGATATCACCACAGATTCCACAGAAATTGAAACCATCATCAGAGATTATTACAAACAACTCTATGCACATAAACAAGTAAACCTGGAAGAAATGGATAAATTACTGGACACTTGCCTCCTCCCAAGCCTAAACCAGGAAGAAGTTGAAATCCTGAATAGACCAATAACAAGGTCTGAAGTTGAGGCAGCAATTAAGAGCCTACCATCCAAAAAAAGCCCAGGTCCAGATGGGTTCACAGCCAAATTCTACCAGACATACAAAGAGGAGCTGGTACCATTCCTTCTGAAACTATTCCAAATAATCCAAAAAGAGGGAATCCTTCCCAAATGATTTTATGAGACCAACATCACCCTGATTCCAAAACCCGGCAGAGACTCAACAAGAAAAGAGAACTTCAGGCCAATATACATGATGAACATAGATGCAAAAATCTTCAATAAAATACTGGCAAGCTGACTGCAACAGCACATCAAAAAGCTTATCCACTATGATCAAGTAGGCTTCATCCGGGGATGCAAGGCTGGTTCAACATACACAAGTCTACAAAGGTAATTCACCACATAAATAGAACCAAAGACAAAAACCACATGATTATCTCAATTGATGCAGAGAAGACCTTTGACAAAATTCAACAGCCCTTTATGCTAAAAACCCTCAATAAACTAGGTATTGACGGAACATATCTCAAAATAATAAAAGCTGTTCATGACAAACCAACAGCCAATATCATACTGAATGGGCAAAAACTGGAAGCATTCCCTTTCAAATCTGGCACTAGACAAGGATGCCCTCTTTCACCACTCCTATTCAATATAGTACTGGAAGTTCTAGCCAGAGCAATCAGGCAAGAAAAAAGAAATAAAGCGTATTCAAATAGGAAAGGAGGAAGTCAAATTGTCTCTATTTGCAGACAACATGATTGTACATCTAGAAGACCCCATCGTCTCAGCCCAAAATCTCCTGAAACTGATAAGCAACTTCAACAAAGTCTCAGGATACAGAATCAATGTGCAAAAATCACAAGCATTCCTATACACCAATAACAGACATAAAGAGAGCCAAATCAAGAACGAACTGCCATTCACAATTGCTACAAAGAGAATAAAATACCTAGGAATACAACTAGCAAGGAATATAAAGGACCTCTTCAAGGAGAACTATAAGCCACTGCTCAAAGAAATAAGAGAGGACACAAACAGATGGAGAAACTTTCCATGTTCATGGTTAGGAAGAATCAATATCGTGAAAATGGCCATAATGCCCAAACTAAGTTACAGATTCAACGCTATTCCCATCAAGCTACCAAAGACCTTCTTCACAGAACTGGAAAAAACCGCCTTAAACTTCATATGGAACCAAAAGAGAGCCTGCATAGCCAAGTTAATTCTAAGCAAAAAGAACAAAGCGGGAGGCATCACACTACTGGACTTCAAACTATACTGCAAGGCTGCATTAATCAAAACAGCATGGTACTGGTACCAAAACAGAGATCTAGACCAATGGAACAGAGCAGAGGTCTCGGAGGTAACACAACATACCTACAACCATCCGATCTTTGACAAACCTGAAAAAAACAAGCAGTGGGGAAAGGATTCCCTGTTTAATAAATGGTGTTGGGAAAACTGGCTAGCCATGTACAGAAAGCAGAAACTGGACCCCTTCCTGACACCTTACACTAAAATTAACTCCAGATTGATTAAAGACTTAAACATAAGACCTAACACCATAAAAACCCTAGAAGAAAAACTAGGCAAAACCATTCAGGACATAGGCATAGGCAAGGACTTCATGACCAAAATACCAAAAGCATTGGCAACAAAAGCCAAAATAGACAAATGGGATCTAATCAAACTCCACAGCTTCTGCACGGCAAAGGAAACATTCATTAGAGTGAATTGGCAACCAACAGAATGGGAAAAAATTTCTGCACTCTACCCATCTGACAAAGGGCTGATATCCAGAATTTATAAAGAACTAAAACAGATCTACAAGAAAAAAACAAACAAGCCCATTCAAAAGTGGGCGAAGAATATGAACAGACACTTTACAAAAGAAGACATACGTGAGGCCAACAAACATATGAAAAAATGCTCAACATCACTGGTCATCAGAGAAATGCAAATCAAAACTACATTGAGATACCATCTCACTCCAGTTAGAATGACGATCATTAAAAAATCTGGAGACAACAGATGCTGGAGAGGATGTGGAGAAATAGGAACACTTTTACACTGTTGGTGGGAGTGTAAATTAGTTCAACCACTGTGGAAGACAGTGTGGTGATTCCTTAAGGACCTAGAAATAGAAATTCCATTTGACCCAGCAATCCCATTACTGGGTTTATATCCAAAGGATTATAAATCGTTCTACTATAAGGACACATGCACGCGAATGTTCATTGCAGCACTGTTTACAATAGCAAAGACCTGGAACCAACCCAAATGCCCATCGATGATAGACTGGACAGGGAAAATGTGGTACATATACACCATGGAATATTATGCAGCCATAAAAAATGATGAGTTCGTGTCCTTTGTAGGGACATGGATGAACCTGGAAACCATCATTCTCAGCAAACTGACACAAGAGCAGAAAATCAAACACTGCATGTTCTCACTCATAGGTGGGTGTTGAACAATGAGAACACAGGGACACAGGGAGGGAGCACTACACGCTGGGGTCTGTTGGGGGAAAATAAGGGAGGGACGGAGGAGTGGGGAAGTGGGGAGAGATAGCATGGGGAGAAATGCCAGATATAGGTGAAGGGGAGGAAGGCAGCAAATCACACTGTCATGTGTGTACCTATGCAACAATCTTGCTTGTTCTTCACATGTACCCCAAAACCTAAAATGCAATAAAAAAAAAAAAAACCTGAGGTGTTCCGAAAAATCAGCAACTGCCTGATGTCCACTCTACCTTTCTGGAGTTCCGTGTATTTCCAACTAGATAGACTTTTCCATTTTCATAGTAGGAGAGAAGGAGGGGCTTGGGAGGGGCCATGGGGAAGAACATCAGGAAGCTACATGGAGGCAGCATCTGAGGTTTCAGCCAGCCTTCCACAAGGTGCTGCCATGTGACCCTGTGCAAGTCCCTTTCCTTCACTGTAGCCCTGGTTTCCATTCATAAAACGAGATGGGATTCAGTCGCTCTTGTGGTACTTCACAGCTCTAACGTCTCATGCTCCTTTCTGTGCCCTACTGGTCATGCCAAGTGTCTAAGGAGGGCAGTGGTTGGCCTAAGTCTTCTAGCAAGTTGGCAAAGGAGGCAGAAAGTGCACCCATTATGAGCAGCAGGAGGGCATCTTCTGTACACTGCTGGGATAGACATAGTACTTTGCTAGTGCCTTGCCTATACCAGGTAGGCACTTAGTAGATTTACTGGATGAATGCATGCATGTTTCTAGACTCCTGAGTTAGTGTAGATTCCAGAAGCTACTGCCTTTCTATTCAGAAAGAAGCCCTGAACTTCCCCACCAGGACGGTTTGTTACCAAATGGGGATTCAACACTTTTTTATAACTGAGGTCAGAACTGGCCAGGGAAGGAGAAGCTGGGCTTTATCCCTAATTTCCCATGGGGATCCGGAACCAGTGCCGCTTGTAGGAGAAGCAGAGCTAAACTGCAGAGACCAGTCAACAGGTATGTGTGGCAAACTGGGTGCATGGGTTTGCATCTGAAAAACTAAATGCAGCTGAGTCCACTGGAGGATGCCCACACCGTGGAGATGCAACCAGGACCTGAAAGCATTGTCAGAGTGGCTGGAGTTCTCCCTAGCACTGCACAGGGAGGCAGGCAGCTTAGAGTGGGATCCTAGGCTTTATGCCAAAGTGCCACAGAGTATTTCTGAAGATTCAGTAGGATAGTAAATTAAGGCCCAGATGAGGCCATCAACAGAAGAATCTTGTTTAGTATTCCAGCTAAATATTACACCTATCTATCTAGATATATATATAATATCTATATACCTATATAGATATAGATATATATGTGTGTGTGTATGTGTGTGTGTGTATATATATATATATATACATATATATATATATGTATATATATATATATATATATATATATATAGAGAGAGAGAGAGAGAGAGAGAGAGAGAGAGAAATTGCCCATTGCCCAGGCTGGAGTGCAGTGCCAAGATCATAGTTCACTGTAGCCTTTAACTCCTGGGCTCAAGCAATCTTGCTGCCTCAGTCTTGCAAGTAGTTGGGACTACAGGTGCCCGACACCAAGCCCAGATAATTGATTTTTTATTGTAAAGATGGGGTCTTGCTCTGTTTCCCAGGTTGTTCTTGAGCTCAGGGCTTTGAGTGATCTTCCTGCCTCAGCCTCCCAAAGTACTGATTTAGGCATGAGCCGCCATACCTGGCCCATTCATATATTTGCTGGTTTATTTATGTTTATGGAAGTCACAAGATTCTCAGTTGTTAATTACAGCATTCAAGAATGATTTCTCTTCTAAAGAAGGATCCTAAGTCTTTCAAACTTTTTTGAATCCATCCTTAAAAAATACCGTTTCCATCAGGATTCAGTACACATGAACAGATATATTACTGGAACAAGAGTTTCAAAAAACAAAACTTGATGGTCATATATGTGATGCATTCTTAATATAGTGGTTCTCAAAACAGTCTGGGACCAGAAGCTCAACATCACCTGAGAACTTATTAGAAATGCAGAGTCTTGGACTCAACCCCAGATAAGCTGCATCAGTTGTTCTGCGAGATTTACCAAGCCTTCTAAGTGATTCCGATACATGCTGATGTTGGAGAACTACTACATATTATAGTATAGACTATTATTCTAATCTATTAATTAAAAAGCCCAGCTGTCAATTATAAGCCACTACATTTGGGGTTAGCTTAAAGCCACCTAAAACACCACTGAAGTCCTGCTTTTTCTAGCCTCCCTTTCCAAACTCATCTCAGACCATCTGCGCTTTGCAATCTTGCTCTAGCCAGCTTCAGCCAGACTCACTGCTTTTCTGGTTCTTAAGCCTTCAGCCCTCCCTGCTCCTGAATCTCTGCCTGTGGTGCCCTGTCTGGAGAACTCTTCTCCCAGCTGTTGGGTGGGTGGCTCTTGCTCAGTGAGGAGTCTTAGCTCAGATGCTTTTCTTCCGAGAGACTGCCCTGGCTGAATTGGCCTCAGCTGGTGTATTTTATTTTCATCATAGCTCTTAGCACCATTGATAATTTTCTGCCTCCAGTTGAATCTCATTTGCATAGAACGATGCCTGGCATATAGCAGGTACTCAGTAAATACAATCACACACCACTTAATGATGAATCACATATATGACAGTGGTCCCATATGATTATAATGCCGTATTTTTACTGTCCTTTTTCCAAGGTAGATTCATTTAGATACATAAGTATTTACCATTGTGTTACAATTGATTATTCATCACAGTAACTTGCTGTACAGGTTTGTAGCCTAAGAACAATAGGCTACATCATAAAGCCTAGCTGTGTAGTAGGCTGTGCCATCTAAGTTTGGGTAAGTATACTCTGTGATGCATTTCTCAGAATGGATCTTCGTCATTAAGTGATGCATGACATGACTATATTGTCAAAGGAAAAAAATGAATCAATGAGTAATTCTCAACTCAGGGCTACCCAGGAATAGTCCCCTGATGAGTATTTTCAATCCACAAATCCTTGGTGACCCTCCTGGTGACATGGCCTTTCCTCCCTCCAGGGAGAAACCCTGCCACTGGGGGGTTTTTCTTCCCTCTAGAAGACAGAAAAAAAGTATATTGAGAATTCCTTCTCCTGGATTTTTCTTACCTTTCTAGTCCTCCACCATTCCCTGTGTGCAATATTTAAATCAGGGAGATCTGGAGTAAATAGCACCAGACTTGAAGTTAGGGCAGCCGGGTTCAAGGAGGGGGGTTCAACTGCAGCCCGGCTGTTTGGCCTTAGGTAACTTACTAAGTGCCTTTAGACCCAGTACAGTAGGGGTCATAAAACCTGCTCAGGCTCCCTTATCGAGTTATCTAGGATCTCATAGGATAGAGCTTCTGAAATTGCCGTGCATTACAAAGAGTGCACCAACTTAACACCTAAAGTTTTGACCCGTAGACCACATTCACAGCAGAGGGGCACAACCTTCCTGATATGCTTTGGGTGTTTGTCCCCTCCAAATTTCATGTTGAAATGTGATCCCCAATGTTGGAAGTGGGTCGTTGTGCCAGGTGTTTGGGTCTTGTGGGCATATCCATCATGAATGGTTCGGTGCCCCAATGAGTTCTCACTCTGTTAGTTCACGGGAGAGCTGGTTGTTTAAAAGAGCCTGGCGCCCTTCCTCTCTCACCATGTGATGCCAGCCCCCCTTCCCCTTCTGCCATGAGTGGAAACTTCCTGAGGCCTTACCAGGAGCAGATGCCAGTGCCATGTTTCTTGTACAGCCTGCAGAACCATGAGCCAAATAAACCCCTTCTTTATAAATTACCCAGCTTCAGATATTCCTTTCTATCAATGCAAATGGACTAATACACCTCCCAAGGAATTTGAGAGAGCTTGGGCATGCAAGTCCACAATAGAGCAGGCAATCATGAAAATACCTGCATGACTTTTAAAAGGGGCCCCTGGGGCCACAGGGTATAAAAGACAGCTTTTGGTGACTTGCATAAGGATTTGAATATTGTTTGCAAGTCATTGAAGGCAGGTGGGCATGCATCATGATCCATAATACTCTTGTGCTCCTTCCTCCAGCCTTCCCTGGCCTCTTCACCTGCATGGCCTCCTTGCTGGAACCCAGCCTGGAAAAATTGTGTGTTGAGTTCCTCCTGGGGGGCTCTCATGGCTGTCAGCTTCCAGAGGCATGTATGGGGGTGAATGTGGGCCTGAAGAGATCCTGGAACATCATACTGTCTGATGGATGGCAGGCCTTCAGCATCACTGAGCTTTCACACCTGAAAACTATTAAAGGTTATTCTTCTTTTAATTCTTTGTGGTCGTTCGCACTCCTTCCTTAGAGAAACCTCTGATTTCCACTTGCAAGACGCTCAGCTGAGCTTGTCATACTCTAAAAGGTGATTTCAGTTCTCCGATGCCAAAGAACCTCTTCCACTAATCAAAACACAGCTGCAGAGCCCTATGTGATCTGCTAATGGGCACCGCAACTCTCGAGTATGTCTGTCTGTACCTGGGAAAATAGATATAATTAGGATAACAGATATCATATGTATATGCAAATGCAGCAGGTAAAAATGACTAGAAATGAGACAGGGCTGGAGTTTGCCAAATCCCAACAGATCAGCTCTGCAGCTCAACCAGATGCTAACCCCATCACCACCAGCCTTCCCCAGTACCAGCTCTGGTGCCCTAGCTTCATCTTCTTTTTGCCAACATGCTGGAACCCTCATGCAAATTATTTTTAATTTTATTTTTTTAGAGATAGGGTGTCAGTCTGTTGCCCAGACTGAAGTGCAATGGCACAATCATGGTTCACTGCAGCCTCTACCTCCTTGGTTCAAGCGATCCTCCCACCTCAGCCTCCTGAGTAGCTGGGACTATAGGCCTGCACTACCATGCTCAGCTAATCTTTGAATTTTTTTGTAGAGACGATATCTTGCTGTGTTGCCCAGGCTGGTCTTGAACCCCTGGCCTCAAGCAATGCTCGCACCTCAGCCTCTCAAACTGCTGGGATTACAGCTGTGAGCCACCACGCCCAGCCTATTTTTAATTTTTACTGTAACAATAGGTCCCCTCCTGAAGAGACTCTTTCAAGAGCTTCAGATCTTAGGAAGCTGCAGGGGTCCTAGCATCTGAGAAGCTAGTGGGGGAAAGATGGAGAAGAGAGGGGCCTCTTCGGTGTTTTTCCTTTAATGAGGGTTTGGTCCCCACAATGGCAGCATCAGGACTGGAGAAGACCCGGTGCATCATTACCAAGCTCGAGTTGCCTTTTTTAAAAGAGAACTATCCCATAAAGATGGCCTGGAAGCTTCTTGTTTGGAGTCAGAGGCTCAGTCTAAAGTTCTGCTTCTGACTTTTTCTGGTGGTGTGCACTTAGGCAAGGGACACACCTCTCTGTGTCTTGTGTTCTTCACCCTAAAATGGGCATGATAACAGCAGCTGCCTCAAAGGGCCTGGCAAAATGTAAGCTCTCAGATGACGTTTTCCTTCGTAATAGGTACGTGGGCAGGTGAAGAGAGTCAAACATCAGGCCCAGGGTTCTCACTCCACCGTATCACTCCATCTACCTAACCATGGATAAATCACTTCACCTCTCTGAGCCTCAGTTTCTTCATCCATGAAGTGGGCTAATAATGTATGGATGTCATAGTGCTGTGTAGCAGTAAACAATAGGCCACTAAGCAGAAGCTAGTGATGCATGTGGAGTAAAGATGCCTACATTTGGGGGCAGTGCGAAGTCTGATAAGATTGAAGAGCATCTCATTTGTGATGCTCTGTGTCTGATATGGGGTAAGGAAGTCCTCACCCCTAGCTGGTCTATCAAAAAGGGCTGCAAAACTATGCAGGCAGATGACCTGGGTACTGCCTTTACCAAGCTGCACAGCCACTGAACAAGGACATCTAACTCCACCAAACTAGGAGAGCCTGCATGTGCAGATCCATCTCTGTTGTTGGGATTGGGGCCCATGCCTTATTCCATTCTGCAAGCTCTCACTGTGCTTGACACAGTGCCTAGTGTATTATAGATGTGCAATAAATACATACTGATTGATGGACGAATAAATGAAATCATCTGCATCCATGAATTAATAGATGGTCAATTACATTGTCAATTTTCTACCCTGTGGGTAGAGCAGAAAAAGCTGTCAGAATCTTGGTCCTTTTGCTAATGGTGGAAAAGGGCAATACTTGCAGAGTGTGTGCCGTCAGAGCCATGTTCAAATCTCAGTATTGCTATATCTTAGCAGTGAATTTGTTCAAACTTCAGTTTGGAAAAACATGCGGACCTTCAGTTTCCTCATCTGTAAAATGAGGATAAAAATGTCACCTTTGTTATAAGATTATGGTGTAGATGCTGTAAATTTGTACATGTCAGGACCTGACATGCTACTAAGTGGAAAGTGGGAGAATGAGAGTGAATCCCCTTCTTTCTTTCCCTCTTCACTACACAGGTCCAAGGATATTGTTTTTTACCCAGCCAAGTCCTAAGCGCCAGAAGTGGATCTGATCTTTTACCTAACTCTAGCGTTGATGTTTTTTATTCTGTTGAAGGCATCAATATTTGTTCAATAGTGTAAGTCTTAAATAAGCATCTAAATGACATATTACAGATGATGAAAGTCATTTCCACGCAGAAGATTATCTCACACGATCATGCTTCCTTCGTTATCTGGGGCCTCTGTAGTTGGCAAATCTCTGCAGCTACTTAAATGATAACATTAGTCCTAATGCCATGTAAAATGACTAGTTCCTCAGGGTAGGTTTATTTTTAATAGTGTATGTCAGCAGCAAATAGCTTGGAAGACCCCAGAGGAAAAAGCACAGCTCAGGCTCTCACTGAAGTAATGATATAGATATATTTAATATCTATATTAAAAACCTTTTAGGCACCATGGTGATATTGAACTGGATGGTTAGGCGAGCGTAGGGAAAATGCTGGGCTGTTTATAGAGTGTGATGCCGTGTGTATTCTAGAAATCTTCTGAGGTTCTTCAAAGTCAAATTTGGGCCTCAAAAATCTTTGACAGACATTTGACCCCAGTAGTAAAATACTCGGAAACACAAGCTGGGAGAATAAAACCACTTCCTTTTCTCTTTTTTGGTAAGCCTGCTGATAAGTTTGCTGTGCTATTAAAATGTTTAATCACTTGCCTCCAGCAAGAGCAGGCTTCTGTCTGAAGCTGCAGTTTATTAGAGTGCCCAGATCATACTTGCTATTTACCCAAAACATGGCCAGGGGATTCTTACAGAGAAAACAAACCACAATTTGAAATCAAGCATAGAGTGGCAGATGAATGGATTGAAGGCAAAAATTATTTTGGAGTTGATTTCAGGGGAGAGATGATAAAACCTGCACTGATTTTCTGTCCCAAAGGCACAGGGTTAGATTCACAGCGGCCGCAGGTCTGGCCTGTAAGATATTCCAGGGTCAGTTGGTAAAAGTGCTGCCAGGCTTGTCCCAGGGAGGTCTCCGGAGAAGAGGCAGCCGAGGAAGGGGCTACTCTAGGAACATGCTTTCCAAGAAGAGGCATTTCTCTCTGCTTTAGAGTTTGGTCAGAGAAGCTCATCCTGGAAGGGCAATGAACAGACAGATTTCATTTAGCATTTCAGCAGAATGCTAAGCCCAAACCCCCCTCCCTCCTTCTCTTCTATGGACCTCACTCTGGCCTTTCCAACTCATCCCAAGGCAAACTGAATTGCGGGGCAGGAAAATGCCTTTAAGACGGTGAGCATCATTTAGTTACGGTACCTGAAGCCCTCCCGCTGGTGGCGCAACACCATGGACCTAGCCCTTGGAGTGGAGGGCCCCTCAGAGAGCCATGGATAATTAACTCCTTCCAGAAACTGGTATCCAGGACTATGCCTTGGAGGGCAGCCTACCATCAGGTCACAAATTTCTAAAAACAGATATGTAAAGATCTAAGGAATTTCCTGTTTATCATCCTGTCTTTGCCTATACAAAATTCTTTTTAAATCTGGATTATTGTATCCCAAACTGGGTTCTAAAGAATAACAGATATTCTGGCAGAAAAGAATACTACGGCTTAATAAATTTGGGAACTACTGCATCTCTTGAATCACCAGGTACGATGGCATATTAACGACTCTCCTGTGTCCTGAACTGAAAAACTAGCAAACAAAACTTGTTTCACTCTGTTTCCCCCAGTGTTTCTCCAAATTGTTCAGCTATGAACTGTTTTCTTCACAGAACATCCATCACCATCTTACCTTTGTGGAAGGCAGTTGAAGAATTGTTGTGTTATGATAGGCCGAATTCTAAAAACGCCCTTGTTCCCCCCAAGATTTTCCTCTTCTGTTCATTCAATTGAACATTAACACAAATGCTGCTGAGAGGGAATTTTGCAGATGCAAGAAAAGCCCTAAGTAAATCGACTTTAAAATATGGAGAGTATCTGGGCAATTGTGACCCAATCGGGTGACCTCTTAAATGAAAGTGTGAGGATTTGATGTTCCTTCTGTGGCTTTAAAGATGGAAGGTACCCAATGAGAAGGAATATGGGCAGCCTAGAGGCAGAGACTAAGCCCAATTCCCAGCTGACAGCGACAAAATGGGGACATTGGACCTGACGCCACAGGAACCGGATTCTGTCAACAATCATAAAAAATTGGAAGCAGAATCTTTCCCAAAGCCCCCAGATAAGAATCCAGTTGGCTGACGCCTTGATGTTGGCCTTGTGAGACTCTGAGTGGAGTCCAGGTGAGCCTACCTGTACTTCTGACCTATAGAATTGTGGGATATTAAATGGGTGTCATTTTAAGTTGCTAAATTTGTGGTAATTCATTTCACAACAACAGAAAACTACTACATACTGATTCAGAGAAATCAAAAACAGAAGTGGTATCCTTTACATTCACAAGGTGATTCAAATGTAACATTCATATAGGGACAGAGCAGGTGTCTCTGTTTTTGCAGGTGAGGATATAGACTCAGAGAGATTAAGTTACTTGCCCAGGACACTCAGCCAGGAAATGAGGAAAAGGGGACTTGAATGAGCTTTTGTGTGCGTGTGAGTTAGGATGGAGTGGGGGTGCGTTTCCTTTACTGTCTTTTACATTCAAATAGGAAAAGGCATTTGGAGAAATTGCAATTGGGAACTTGCAAAGGAGGATGAAAAAAAAAATTCAGGGAAGAACACATCAAGCAACGGGTTCAACTGCTTCATCAGAGAGGTCCTTTCTTTCATCTCTTGTGTCTGAGCAGAAAAGCTTGCTAGATAAAGGACCCACAGCTGTGAGCCAGTGACAATGTGTGGGGCCAGGGTCTGATGAGGCCACCGGAAATGGGCTGCTGGGATGCTTTATACGTACAACTAAGGGTGGAGACATGCAGGCCTGTAATATCAAGAGAAACAATGTCTGCAGGCTGACCTCCCAGATGGGTGGTTTGCAGAGGTGGGGCTGCCTGCATAATTAATCAGCCCTGGCTTCTTCGCCACAACTGGCATTCCTACCTGTACCCGCAGCCCTTAAGGGGCCCCTCACTCAGTGTTACGGAGCAGACAAGTCATCTGTGAACATCCCCCCCCCCACAACCTCCATGGACAGAAGTGGAGACTGAAGCCCACAAAAGGAACAGGACTTCTCAAGGTCACAGTCAAGGATCCCCTAACATAGGACAACTCTCTTGGTTAGTGATGACTTCCTTACTGAGCAAATGTAGCATGTGTGTGCCTGTGTGTGTGTGTGTTTTGTGTCCACTATGAGAGTCAGAACTGTGTGTTGCCATTGCCCTAATAATAATAGAAGCCAATACCCACAGAGTACAGATCCAGTTCTTGATGCTGTCTTGAAAGTGCTGCATGTTAACTTTATTCTGTCTCTTTTTTTTTTTTTTTTTTTTTCTTGGAAACAGAGTTTCACTCTTGTTACCTGGGCTGGAGTGCAATGGCGCAATCTGGACTCACCGCAACCTCCGCCTCCTGGGTTCAGGCAATTCTCCTGTTTCAGCCTCCTGAGTAGCTGGGATTACAGGCACGCACCACCATGCCCAGCTGACTTTTTGTATTTTTAGTATAGACAGGGTTTCACCATGTTGACCAGGATGGTCTCAATCTCTTGACCTTGTGATCCGCCCACCTCGGCCTCCCAAAGTGCTGGGATTACAGGCGTGAGCCACAGTGCCTGGCATTGACTTTATTCTCACAGCAAGCCCATGAGGTAGTTGAAAAAACATTAGGGTTCTTCACAAATGTTTCTGGCCAGAAGTGAATCCAGGCATTGCAGGGCTTAAAGCATATCCAATTTGGGGGAACTTCTTGAAGGAAAGGAATACCAATTTATAAATATAAATTAGTCACAGGGTCCCATGAAAGAGAAGGGCTTGGAAGCATTAGAACAAGTCTGTTAGTTGCATGTTAATGCTCCCTGCTCCTTATGAAGTTAGGTGAGAGCATGTGAATTGCTTTGGCCAATGGGATATGAATGAAATTGATGTGTGTCACCTCTGGGTGGAGTCTGAAGAGTTGTGAGTGATTCTCCACTTTCCTTCCCAACACTGACTCCCACGGTCCCTGGATTGACAATGGAAGAGTGTGCCAAGATGGAACCTCCTTTGCCCTGGAACTCTGAGCCTGTGATATCTAGAGCAACCCCTCTCTTCACCCTGCCCTGTGTCAACCAGCATGAGACATGGAGTGTAAGTAAGAAATAAACTTTTGTCATGGCAATTCACTAAAATTTTGGATTTTTTTTTTTTTAACCACAGTGAACCTTGCTTAACCTGATTGATATAGGCAGGGTATTATTGTTGTTTCCATTATCCAGATAAGAAAATTGAGGCATAGAGAGATTCAGTTACTTGCCTGGCATCACACAGCTAGTTAATGGTAAAACTGGGATAAATGGTTCAGTGTCTTTGTTTCTAAGTGACATTAGGGAAAGGTGGGGACTTCAGCAAACTAAGGTATTTGTTCCATCGGAAGACTGTTTCTGAATTCCCACTGTTGGTTGTAAAAGAAGAATGTAGTCCTTCATTGCCAGATCCTCTGATTTTTTTTTTTTTTAAGCAGAGGCCATAAATCCAGCGTTTTAATGTAAAACCAATTGATTGAAATGTTTTTCTTTTTCTTTTGTTAAACATCATGAAGCTAAGACATTAGTGAGCTAGGTTTGGTTCATCAGTTCGAGACCTTACAACATTGCAGTTTTCATTAAAAACAAAACAAAACACTAAAAATTCAAGCCAGTAACATTGTGCGCTAGTGATACAGCCATGGCAGTCTGAGAAGGCTTTGGTGGGAAGGTAGGACTGCAGTAAGGTGTCCAGGCCCCAGAGAGGTTCCCTGCAGTAAGATGATAGGGGCCAGGGAGGTTCCCAGCCTGGGGATGGAAAGAGAATAGTCACAAACATTTTCAAGGACTCTGTCACATCAGAAGTGTTTTGTGCCAGGCACAGTGGCTCACACCTATAATCCCAGCACATTGGGAGGCTGAGGTGAGCAGACTGCTTGAGCCTGGGGTTCAAGACCAGCCTGGGCAACATGGTGAAACCCCATCTCTACAGAAAAAATTTAAAAAATTAGCCAGGCATCATGATGGGAACCTGTAGTCCAACTACTTGGGAGGCTGAGGAGAGAGGACTGCCTGAGCCTGGGAGTTGAGGCTACAGTAAACTGTGAATAAGCCACCGTCTCAACAAAAAAATGTTTTGCTAGGGTTATTCAAATTTTTGTATGAGGCTCTCATACTCACACACAAATACTCCTTGAGGAAACACTAATAGTTTCATATGATGCATTTCCAGAAGCTTTCCTATCGCCATGCCCTGTGGGATTGAGAAGGATCTAGCTGAATGCCATTGAGCCAAAGAAAGAAGAGGCAGTCACCGAACAAACCTTCCTGGAAATAGAGATCTCCCTGTATCCAAAGACGGCAATTCCCTGATAACTCCCCAATGAGGCCAAGGTATTTCCATCTACCTAATCTAGTCAGCTGTCTTGTGAGACTCATCTCATTCTTGGGGAGTGGAGACAGGAAATGGTAAAGGTTATGTCCAAGAGGCCCTAACATGAAAACTGAAAAGGAAAGTCAAGTTCGGATGACACCAGTGAACGTTCAGCACAAGACCTCATGCATTCATCCAGAGGTTCCCAAAGCATCAAATGAGACTTGAAATGTCATAAGAATAAAGGAACCATTTGTGGAAATAGAATCTTGTGGGCAAAACATCTGGAAAACTCATGCAATGAAACAAGGTCCTTTGCTGCAGGACTTATCAGAACCTTTAAAAAGCCACATGCATGGTGTGTGTGTCTCTAAGAGGGCAACCCTGCTTGGTTGTGGAATCCCTCTATCTTTTCTTTTTTTGCAGAAGCCTTTGGGAAAAAATGTGGTAGAGAACTTTCTTTGAGATGTGCTATCTAATCTTTCCTTTGGGACGTCTCACCTCTGAATATCTGGGTCACTTTCTCTCTAGATTTCTTTTAGAATTGCGGTTTTCTCTTTTCAGAAAAGGAGGCATTTCTAGTTATTCATTAGTTTTAAAAAGTAGGTGGCCAATGGAGATCAGAGAGGCCATCGTATGCCTGGCACTGTACCCTACATGTCCTTGAGCTCTCTGGGCCAGACACAAGCATCTACCTTTTCGTCAACTCAGTCATGACTTCAGCAGTTGGAATTTCCAGCTCAAAGGATGTTCTTTAAGGCAAAGGGACAATGACATTTGGGAGGTAGCAGCCTCAAGGAAACACTCTCTCTGCCTAGGGACACGTACTTGGGAGGAGGAAAAGGAAGAGGAGGAGGAGAGAGAAGCCCCTGAGTGGTTGACCAAAAGGGGCCCCTTTTATGGCCTTCCTGTTTATGGCTGAGAAGTAAACAGCTTGGGAGCCAGGCTGTCTCCCTCCGCAGCTGGGGCACTGGTTCAGGCTGGCCGGGGACCCTCTCTTTCTGGGTGGCAATGGGCAGGGAACTTGCCAGTCATGCTCATCTCAGAGTGCATTTTTTAAAAGCCAACATGTTGGGGAGTTTTCCTTCACCCCGCACCATCTGCTTGGTCCTCACCTCAGAGGTCTTGCTCTTTCCTTTCAGGCGACAGTTGCAGATCTGTGTGTGCAAGCTTGGGGGTCAGATCCTAGCTGCAGCACGCAGCAGCTGTGTGACTTCAGGGGAGCCCTGCACCTCCCTGATTCTCATTCACAGTGATGAGTAGTAGCCCCTTCTCCCAGGGATTTGGGAGGATGTGCAGACTGTGCCTGCGAACTTGCCTGGCATGTGGTAAGTGACAATACATGTTTATTTCTATGGCTATTATTTTAGTTGCCCGCTGGGCTCAGCCTCAGCTTTCAGGGGGTGGTGGGCTGGGGTCCTGGTGGGGGGAAGGGATTCAGGCTCACCTCCCAGAGGGACTCCCGGGACCTTGGTCAAGGCAACATCTTTCTCCAGATTAGTGCTGGGAGTGCTTTTCCTCCTGAGATGCAGGCTGTGATGGAGCTGGGAGGATGCCCCAGCTAACATAAGGAAGACAGCGCCGGTGGCATCCAACACCAGGAGAATCAATAAACTATAATTATCAAGAATGGTGTCTGTGGGGGTTGGGGAGTCATGTGGACAGAGGGAGACGGAGGGAGTGGGACAATGCCAGAGAGAAGAGACAGCAAGAACAAGACACACACACACACACGCACGCACACACGCACGCACACACACACACGCGCTCTGAACAGATGCAGATAAAGTATGCGAACATGGAAAGAGACACGTGTGCTGCGCTCAGCCTTCCTGTCCTGTCCCTCAGAGCGGGTCTGCTTTCCTGGACAAGACAGAGGGAGTAAGCGCCAGACGTCTATTAGCTCTTTACATTCCCCAAGTCCTTGCCCACATCAGTCCTTTAACTCTTGGAGGCAAGGCAGAAACGTTCTGATGTCTGCTTACAATGTCTAATTTACTAACTTAGTTACGTTCAGATATTAAAACAATGCAGATTTTTACATTGTGTGTAGTCTATTAGGCTAGAAATAGTATTTAACATTACCAGGGCCTTCATTATCCCTGGATCAAATGCTGTTTTTCAGGTTCACTGCTCCGGCAGGGTTTTTTTAATTTTCTTTTTTTTTTTTTTTTTAAGAGACAGAGTCTTACTCTGTCACCCAGACTAGAGTAGAATGGAACAATCACGGCTCACTGCAGCATAGAACCCCCAGGGAATAAGGGATCATCCTGCCTTGATAGTGAGTAGCTGGGATTATAGGCACCCCCCCGCCACCGCCAACCAAAGCCTGGCTAATTTCTTTTCTTATTAAAAAAATAATAAATTTTAGGGACAGGGTCCCACTATGTTGCCCAGTCTGGTTTCAAACTCCTGGGCTTGAGAGATCTTCCCACCTTGGCCTCCCTCCCCAAGTGCTGGGATTATAGGGGTGAACCACTGTGACCCACGCTCTGTGGTTTTTTGATACAGCACTTTTGGAATCCATTGTGATGGGGTTACCTGGACTTGTAGGGCAAGCCACAAACCCACTGGCTGTTCATGAGCTCTATCAAGTTACCACTTACTGTTTTTTCTAAAAAAGACTTGACTTTAGAGAGCACTTTTAGGTTCACAGCAAAATTGAAAGGAAGGTACAGAGGTTTCCCAGACATAACCCAACCTCCCATATAACCTTATTGCTTTTAAAAGCCATCTTTAAAATTTTTCTTTTCTCTGACCCTTCAACCCTTGCCATTTTGAGGTCTCGCCCCCAGAAGGGATTATTAAATCTGGTGCATGTTTTCTTGGCTTTCCTTCCCCCCGATGTGATGTGGGAGCCGTCACAAGCACCGGACAGGCATCGATGGGGGTCGTTGAACATGAGTGGCTATGGAAGGTATTGGAAAGACCCTCAGAGGTGGAAGGTTTTGTAACACTCAGGTATGCTGAGTCTCTGTTTTTAAAGGGTAGTCTTTTGGAAAATGAGTAAATATGCAAACAAACTTGTGTTAAATCTGGGCTTTATTATGTGCCGGACCACTAGACTGTGTGTGTGTGTGTGTGTGTGTGTGTGTGCGTGCGCGTGTGTGTGTGTGTTTGTGTGTGTGTCTGTGTGTGTGTTTAGCCCGCATTATCTCAGTTAGCCAGTCTAATCTCAGTAGCAGTCACAGTAGGGATTTCTACCCTTCCTCATGGGGCTGCTGGCCAGGAGGTGTCCCTCCCTGTCCCAAAACTTGCAGGTGCCCGAGCCTCCCAGGTGCCCAGGTCAGCCACCAGCACTGCCTTTCCCCAGTGAGGAAACTGAGGCTCTGTCAGGTTAACTCTCACAGCATCCAGGATTCACTATAGCAGTGACCAGCCCAGGTTAGTTCAGGTCTCCTGACTCTTGGCCCCTCTGATATCCCATGGGGAGAAGTTGGTGAAGACAAGGTGAGGCAATGTATCCTGCCTGGGAGGGGGTCTCCTGGGGCAGCTGTCTCACACATGCCCTCTGCCTCCTGCCCTCCGCCCACTGCCTTGAAGCATGTGAACCCCCGTTCCCTAGCTCTGGGTGGCACATTTTACATGGAGCCCAGCCTCCTGGCCCTTGGCTTTCACATAGCTTCACAGGTTCCTGGGAGGTCCAGGGCAGGAGAGAGAGCCCAGCGCCTGGTACTGGACAAGCCGGGACTTCTCAATCTGTGTCTGCTCCCCCACATCCTCTCTATCTGCCCCCTTTCTACTGCCAGCAACAACCAGAAAGCTCCCTCTTGCCTGGAAGCAGAAAGAAGATTCCTCTGTGTACCCACTCAGCCGGGTCAGTGGGATCCCCTCAGTGAGAAGATTCTTCCTGGGTTTGGGCATGGTTTGCTCTGCCCACAGGTGGGCAGATTCTCCAAAGCCTTTCACCTTGCGCTGGACAGCGAGCAGACCAATGCTCAGTGCAGGAGTTTGGGTTTCTCATCTCGTTCATCATGGAGCCTAGCCTCCTTTTTTTTTTTTTTTTTTTTTAAGGAGGATGTGATTGCTACTTTGTTTCTCTTTTTTTGTTACTTCAAATTGACATTCTGACCTTGGGCAGAGGGTAGTAGGGAGCTTGCTTTTATTCTTATCTTTTCATTTTGTGTTTTTGTTGTAAACTGCCTAAAAGTGTTGGAGAGTTTTATTTGGATACAATGAAGTCAGATATCAGAACACAAATTTACCCTCAAGACCCTGAGCTTTTAAAATGCAAAGGAAGGTCCCTTTTCTCCTCCTTTCTAAGCTCAATGCAAATCTTTCTTCTGTAACTTGTTTTCCTAGCTTGATAAGGTGTCATTAGAGAATGGATAGTTCAAAAAAGAAGTGGTCTGAGGTGGGAGGATCGCTTGAACCCAGGAATTGGAGGCTGCAGTGAGCTATGATTGCACCACTGCATACCAGCCTGGATGACAGAATGAGATATCGTCTCTTAGAAAAGAAAAAAGAAGAAGAAGTGGTGTGTGCTTTTTCCACTCTGATTAAAAGAAAAAGCATGGCATGGGCGTCTGCTAAGAAGCATGCTTCCTGCTTTGCCAATGCTGCCAGTTATTTGCAAGTGTCAGGGCTGAGTTTCTCTAGTTTCTTCAATTTGAGACCTAAATCATGCCCATTCTTAAATGACGTTAGAAAATACAAATGTGAAACTTTATAAAAGACTCAAATGTGTGTTTGATTGTAATGAGTTTTTGTTTAAATTGAAGGGAAGTTCAGTTGCGTTAAGTGGAATAAATTTTTCTTGCACTTTCAGCTTGTTGGTTTCTGTTTTACTTGGGAGAAAGGGCTATATGCGTAGTCCCCAACAGGGGAATCATTTTTATTAGACATTTTCTTACTTGCTTTAGATTAAAGAAGAAGTCTTGAAGCTCTAGAAGAATAAAAATGTGTGTGTTTGTGGGGGAGGGGGTGGGTGTTTTGTTGGGGAGAATGCCAATAATTACTTCTCTCTCTGTTTTTTTCCAGCCTAGATTTTCCCCTCTTCTTTTGTAGATCCACACCAGCCATATTGGACCTTGCTCATCTATGCCCCAGCTCCACAGAGCAAGGCCAGATGCCTATTGGTTTAGACTCCCATAGGTGCATGGGGTGGTGTTGCTGAGAGGGAAAAGAAGTAGGGAGAAGAGCAGAGCAGTTTCCATAAGCAGAATTTGGGCTAGGCTTAAGCCACCACACCAAGGGGAAGATGGGCCTTGAGGTGCCAGACATTCTTTTTCCCCGTATATTGAGTTGTTAAACCTTTCTGTACCAGTGAAATCTGACACTCTGGACACCTCATGAAATTGTTACATAAAACTACGGTGATGGGTTCTGTGAATTAAAAAAAAAAAAGTACCCGTTTTCTTAATAATAATTATTATTACTATTATTGAGACAGACTCTCTGTCACCCAGGTTTGAGTGCAGTGGTACAATCTCAGTTCACTGCAACCTCTGCCTCCCAGATTCAAGCAATTCTCGTGCCTCAGCTTCCCAAGTAGCTGGGATTACAGGCGCCCATTACCATGCTCAGCTAATTGTTTTGTATTTTTAGTAGAGACCAGGTTTCACCACGTTGAGCAGGCTGGTCTCAAACTCCAGCCTCGGGTGATCCGCCCACCTCGGCCTCCCTAAGTGCTGGAATTACAAGCTTGAGTCACCATGCCTGGCCAAATAATAATAATAATAATTTAATGTGAACCTTTGGTGGGGCCAGGCAGGAAAGACATAGAAGACATATTGTAGCTACCACCAAAAGTTATTTTGCAAACTGTGGTTTTCTGATTTAATTGCTTTTTTCCCCCACTCTTCTTACTATGTTACTCTCTTTTCCAAATTGAAATATGTGTATTAGAACAACTTCGCTTTCTATTTTGTACTTTTTCTCCTATCTCAAGATTTTGAATCTCTGCTTAAATGCTCAGAAATGGAAATGTTTGCACCCATGTGGCCATCCTCATGCCCTTTTTGCTGGGTGATCCTGTTGTCACTGTTCTTTTGTGACTTCCCCAAAAGCCCCCACTGTGGTCTGTCCCCTGAAGGCTGCATCCGGGTGGCCCTGATACAAGCTAAAGATTTCAGGCTCGTTCCAAGTTCCAGAAATGTCTCCATCCCAAGGCACCCTGGGTTTCTCACTGTCCTCTTTATTAACATGGACAAAACGCCCTGCTTTGTGGGCTGATTTATGGTTGCATTAGGGAAAACTCCATGAAGGGCATAAAATACAGTGTCCCATGCTGGGGCCTAATCTTACATGTTATCGGTGATTGCAAGTGCATTTTATAACACTGGTGCCAAATCGAAATCAAGGTGATTTGCGCATCAATCTCCCGGATAAAATCAGGGAACACTCTATTGCAGTTTGACCTTCCTGGTGCCTTTGGTCCAACTTGTTTAAGTCCCTGGGACAATTACCCGGGGACAGTTGGAAAATGCAGTGATACTGGCCAGAGCTGGATTACCAGCTGTATCAGAAGGCTTAATCGTTCACCCAGAGATTCCTGAGAACGGGGGAAAAACCCTCAGAGGAGGCTCTGATTGTTTCTAAGAAAGGCTAGTGCTGCTGGCAGAGAAGGGGGAGAACCTAGGGGTCATTTTCATGTGTTTTTAGATGTACCCCTGAACTCTATAGCACATCTAAAAAGCAAAACTTTCAATTTTACAACAAGCTGGCAGATAACTGGGTCTCAAGAAGCCTGTGGGCTTTCCCTTCCTTATCATTCTAGGAGCTCAACTAACTGTGGGTCAGGGAAGTACTTACGTTTCTAAAAGCAAAGATGAGAATAACGTCAGAGGGAGACATTTTATTCCTGTGACCACCTACTAACTATGCATCAGGAAGATACTTAAGTTTCTAAATCAACTAGTAAAGCAAGGATGAGAATGAAGTCAGTGGGAGCTATTTCATTCCTGCCACCACCAAAAGTTGGCTCCCCTTATTGATTTTTATAGAGCAAGATCAGAGACTTCCTGAAAAATCCGATAGCTTCCCTTGGTGAAGTTCAAATCCTAAACCCAAGTTTTGATTGATGCATTCACAAGAGGCTCGGAGGGCTAAAAATATTTTGAGCAGATTCATGGAAATTGTAGATTTTTAGAACCTAAAGGCTCTTTAGTGATGGTCACAGGGTGTATTTAAGATAAATATTTTTAAGTCGGGGTTTTATGCCTATAATCTGAATCTCTCAACTTATATTTAGCCAAGACTTCTTTTTAAAGTAATTCCATCTCTTTTGAATCTGCACCCTTTCATAGCCCAAAGGGGGAACTTCAGATGGCTCTTCAGATGGTGAAAGCTGTTTTACAAAAACCCTTTAAGATATGCTAATGGATATGGGATGATTATTAAGATAAATACCTTGTGTTGGAAACTATAGTTAATTATAATATATATAATTAGTCACTGGTCAGGCTAGAAGTTATAATTTATTGCTCCTTAATTTGCATTTATTATCAAAGATATTCAATTTAAAGGAATTATAAAAAATAGCCTGATTTGAGTGGTTATGGAGATGGTGGGCATTTAGCAAACTTCAAAACTCTCCTTTCAAACTTTTCTAAACCCATCATATACAATTTCAGGAAATAACACACCAACAAGAGGAGATGGCTTGTGCTTGTTGATTAAAAAATGAGAAAGCCATTTTTGTAAGAAGAAATGATGTAATTTTCCCTTCTAGACCCTAATTTTTGGAAGAGTAGGTAAACTTTTATGGTAAGACGGTCCAAGTTCAAGTAATAGAATTGTAAAGCTTTAGTGACAAAGTTGTCTTTTGTGTCAGTGTTTGTGGGGGAAAATAATGCAATAAAATATTAGATCCTTTTCCTTTTAGATAATAATTTCTCTTGGACGATGGAAAAGAAGCTGTTTTCAGTAAAAAAGTAGTTTGTGACAGATATAGCTTTTGTTGAAAGGAGATCCTAGTGTCTTTTTATATAAAGCGCCACTGCTTTCAAACATATGGTTTCTGCATTCTCTTTTATGATTTCTGCTCTGTCACAGCTCTGGGTCCCTTCAACCACGCAAGAGTGACGTTCTTGCATCCCTGTGTCTCTGAATTAATGTCTGCTAAAAAGGAGCACCTTGGTACTGTGTAAGAAGCAGCCTTAGCTATCTTGCCTCCTAGGAATCCTCTTTTTAATAAAAAATGTAGCCACAGTTTGACTTGCAGTCAGTTGCTCTGCAATGTATCAGCAGGGAAAGCAGCACCACCAGGACGTCAGAATCTTCTTTTTTGAAATGAAGGGATCGCCTGTCCTAGGGAGACATCTGTGAGAATGTACTGTACAAGTTTCTGTGTCTTCACATCAAGGTCATCCTGGAGCTATTTAAGCATTATTTTTGAACTCACTGAATATTGAGATCAGATTGTCACTCTCTCAATTGCCATTTCTTCCAGGATTGGAAATGGAGGTATTTGGTGTTACAGTTTTGCTAAGTACGAGTGAAGCATACTCAGATTGGGTGGGGTTTGAATTGTGCTTCCTTTAGATAGAAGCTCTGTTCTCTTATTGAAGGAGAAATTAGAGGGTGAAGATGGAGAGATACTTTGAGAACAAGACCTCGAACCTCCCTTGTGAGTGAGGTTCGAGATGAGTCCCAGGGTGTTTCTGTTGAGTGACGGACAAAGCCAAGTCGTGAGAGCATGAAGCCCATGGGACACCTCCTGGTTATTCTGCAAAGGGCTCCTTGGCTTCTCCCTCATTCAGAAGCCCTGTGTCCATCAGTGTACCAGCAGTGGCATGCATGCAATAAGAGGGTGCATTGACTGCAGAGAATTTATGGTCAGAATACCGTCTAAAAGTGGTTTTCTTTTTTATTATCACCGTAAACCAGCAATTCCAGTGTCAGCACTAAGGTACTGGTGTCCTGCTACAGAGGGTACTTCAGTCATCCACATTTCCGCTGTGTGGGGGGGCTAAGGCTGGGTCCCAGTCCACATCCCCTTTGCTAGGTCAGGAGTGAGGACACCTGCTCTTTGGCTGCTGAGTGTTGGCTGCCAATGGCTCAGAGCTATCATCTTCTTGCCAGAGTGAGATCCATCCTTCTCTGAGCAGCCTATAGCCAGTGAATGGCTAACTCCATTTCTAAGGAGCAACTTACCTCTCAGAGTCTCCACCTCCCTCAGGCTAATCTTAACCTCACTCAAGACCATAGCCATGCTCAGCCTCTTCACCATCTCTCCCCTGCTTCTTTGCCTCCCTTGAGCACAACCCAACAATTTCTGTGCATTCAGAATTCTGTTTCAAGCCATGGTTCTACAGAACTTTCTTTAACGTGGCTAAAGTAGTATTTGGAGAACAATTTATAGCTTTAAGTAGATTTATCAGAACCCAAGACTGAAAATACATGAGCCAAACATTCAACTCAAGAAGTTGGAAAAAAAATACCATCAATAACAACTACACCCCCCCCACACACTCACACACAAACACACACATGCCTGCACACAAACATAGGAAGAAGGGACTTTTTACCTGAATTGTATCACAGAAGAATCTTATGGCATTTGTGCTGGGACATTTTCAGAAAGTGGCCACAAATTGACACACTATTAATTAATCGATAATTGTAATTATATACTCCCATTATATAGAGTATGAAGCTTTCTATAGGCTATAGTCATTCTATAACAGCCAATCATGTTTGATTTTATCTGAGTGATCTTCGGAAGAGTGTCAGTAGAAGAAGATGAAGGGGAAGGCTTGTGGAGGGAATTGACAGGCAGGTCCTGGAGGGAGTAGAGGGCTCATTTAGGCCTGTGACCATGTGAAGAAGTGGTTTGACTTCCAGGCAGTAATGTTCTACTTGGCAAGAAAGCTTAGGAATGGTTTTCCCCATGCCCACCGAGATCCAAAAAAATGTCCGTAGGTCCAATTTCTTTCTTTTTACCTATGGACAATATCGTAAAATTCTTTTTACAATACATGATCTAAATACTACTTTGACTTTTCAGGCTAATTCAAGGTCATCCACGAGTCTGTACAGTGCTCCCTGGAGATGCTGGATTTTTTTCCTCAAGGACTCTGTTTAAAGTCATGCTCAGCCTCTGGGAGGCAAGATAACATGAATTTTGTGGACCAACAGGCCTAAGTTTAGTCCAGGCTACCATCATTTACTTCCTTTGCAATACTGGGCCAGGACTAAGCCCAATGCCACCCTCACTCTGTTAAGAATCAGAACTAGCATTTGAACCCAAGATGTCTATTTTAGAGAACTCACTCTTCACCACTATCCTGAGCAAAGGGGCAATGGATCTAAAGTGTTTGGCTAGTGCAGTCACTGTGTGCTCATAACATAATAGCAATAAGGATGATTATCTCTTGATGAGATGATGAAGTTGATGATGATGTTGATGGCAACAGGTTGTACATACAGATAACAGAGTGTAATAGACCAACCAAAATTCCACAGATTTTTCCCCTAAGGCAGCTTCTGATGAAACCCACCCCACCCCACCCCTGCAATGTTGGGGTCTTGGAATGAGCACTGTTCTTAGCAGAAGAACACCATATCCTGCTGAGAAGCTAACTCTAGGTGAGTTTATTTGCCTGAGCCTTGGTTTACTCATCTGTAAAATAGGCAGAAATGGTAGGATTACACGAAAAGAGATCCTGGGTAAAAGTGCTTAGCAGTGTACTTCTGGTGGTAGATGCCCAGCAGATGCCTGGTGGGTTAGAAGAAGGTCATGTCTTGGGAGAGTGTCTCTGAAAGGAAGGAGTGTATGGCATGCCTATCACCAACTTGAGCACCTCCAAGGAGTAGGTGAAGCAGGCTTGCAAGAATTATTGGGACCCTTTAGGGATCGATGTGTTGGCTCTTGTGAGGAGAACTTTCTGCTTCCTTGACTCTGCAGTAGCAGCTCCTCTGCAGCCCAGTGTTCTCTCCTCTTTCTGGGTCCTCTTTTCACACTTTGGTCTCATTTACCTGAAAGTAAGCTCCTCAAGAAAATTATGTTGAGAATAGGGATTTTAGTCTGTATAATTTATTGCTGCACTCCCAGCACCTAGAATAGTAGTTAGCATACACTAGATATTCAATAAATGTTTTTGAGAAAATGAGTCTTATTCAGAGCCAGGACCAAACATGGCAGGAATAAGCACTCTATGAGGAGTCCAGAGGCCGCGAGGTATGTCCTTTCTCTGCTCTGCACCTCTGGACAAATCTATGAACTTCGTCCATCTGGTATGTCAGTAATATTAGATCTACCTTGCAGGTAATGGGATCATGTCAATTGAATCTTCCAGATCTTTGAATTTTAAGGCCATGAAACTGATTTGAAAAGGAAGTTTAACTAGTCCTAGAATTTATAGTAGGTAATATTTCTAGAAAATGTGCTACAAATGTTCTCTCCTAGAAATTTAAAAATATCTTTTCAAATTAACTTTTGGGTTAAGCAGTCAAAACTGAAATAACAAACCATTTAGAAATGAACAGCACCACATACCAGAAATTATGGGATGTGGCTAAAGTAGTATTCAGAGAGCAATTTATAGCTTTAAATGGATTTATTAAAATACAAGAATGAGAATATACAAACCATTCAACTTGATAAATTGGAAAACAAACAATACCACCACCACTACCAATGACAACACCACACACGCATGCACACACATGCTAAAAAAGAAAGAGATTTTATCATAGAAGAATTTTACAATAGTGGGATGAATTTGTATTAAATAGTCCTGATTTGTCATCAGACAAATTATCAAATGGAACCAGAAAAGGAAGCCAGCACACTGTTCTTCTGGCTCTCCCTCACCAATTGATACATTTCTAATTAAATGATACATTAGCAGAAAGGAGTTGCCAATTGGTACATTTCCTACTAATTAATAATTGTAATTATATCACAATATAATTGACAAAATTATATAATGGTATAGCTGTGTCAATTATATACTGTCCTATACAGAGTATGAAGTTTTCTTTGTTTGTTTGTTTTGAGATGGAGTCTTTCTCTGTTGTCTAGGCTGGAGTGCAGTGCAGCGATCTCGCTCAGATCACTGCAACCTCTGTTTCCTGGGTTCAAGTGATTCTCCTGCCTCAGCCTCCTGAGTAGCTGGGACTACAGGCATTTACCACCACACCCAGCTAAATTTTTGTATTTTTAGTAGAGTTGGGGATTTCACTGTGTTAGCCAGGGTGGTTGTGATCTCCTGACCTCCTGATCCTCCCCCCTGGGCCTCCCAAAGTGCTGGAATTACAGGCATGAGCCACCATGCCTGACTGAGTATGAAGTTTTCTATAGGCTACAACCAATCACGTTTTGTCTTATTAGGGTCATCCTCAAAAAGTGTCATTCAAAACAGGTGGAGAGGAAGGATTGTGGGGGAACCGACAAGCAGGTCTTGGAGGGAGCAGAGGGCTCATTCATCCCTTGACCATGTGGAGAAGCATCTTGCTGCATGATGTGATTTGTACAATATGGCGGTGGCATTGACGAGGACCTGGAGCCCTGAGTAAAATAGGCAGAGTCCTCCGGGGACAGGGACCCTGAGCCACCAGCCAGCATTTCCAGGACTGAGGGAGGTCCAGGGGAAAAGTGTGCTGGCTTTCTTTTCTGGTTCCATTTGCTAATTAGTCTGATGACAAATCAGGGGACCAGAGTCTCATCTCCCTGAGTACATCGTCCAGACCGGATGTTGGTGACGGAAGACCCCTGGGAAATCCTCTCTGGGCTCCCTCATTGGAGCAAGGAAGGCCTCAAATGTCCCCTTCATTAGGTAGGTGCTGACTCTGGGCTCCTGTTTAGAATAGCAGCCTAGAGAATAGGGTCAAACACTCTTCTTCTATGCTTTCTCCACACTGATCTGGACAGTGTCTGCTCCCTCCTTCTGCTAAGGAGAAGCAGCCAGGAAATAGGAAGATTTCAAAGCCAAAGTCTTTAAGCCATTTGTCGGGACGCTGGACCATGCGTGCCCTTGACTGAGGTAAAGGGCCCGTGGGATATCTCAGTGTCTCCCCTCGACTGGTGGATGCCTCAAACCAGACACATTGCAGGGAAATTGGTATCTTCAGACTTACGTGCTCCATGAAGTGTCCATCAAGTTATTTAATCATCTGAAACCTTGTTTTGTTTATGTTTTTTCAAAAGTCTGTGAAATGGGTACAACAATAGTGCCTACATCTCATAGGCTGTGTTAGGAAATTATGTAAAGTGTTTAGATTAATGCCTGGTTTATGCTAAAACATAAAGTAAATGTTAACTGTGTGTGTCACCCTTTTCTCATTGATAACAGAACAAACACTAACCATCATATCCCACTTGAGAAGGGAGTTTAAATATATAAGCTTTAGCTATATGAAATTGTCAATATTTGATCATTTTTGACCTATAAAACAGCAATTTCATGTGGGTCAATCTGTTACAATGCAGTATGGTGATTCATATCTGTAGAGACTTACATCCAATTATAAATATAAATTGCTATTTTATTTCCCCTTCACTTCTAGTTCCACAACGAAAGCAAACCTCAGAAAAATGACTAAACGGGAACTACAGGGTTTTTTTTTCTCTCTCTCTTTCTTTCATTTTATGTTCCCCTTCACCTTCTACCCCCAACTTCCCATAATCACATCTCACAGAGCTCTGTAGGGGAAAGCTCTGTTAATCAGAAGTATTCCAAAGAAGAGGGTAGATTTGTTATTTTTGTGTTAAATTGTTAATTGATTTGATAATTGCCTGGGAGACACACACAGACATACGTATATGCAAAACAAATGTCAGGCCACACACTTTTCTCTCCACAGTAAGATGAAGATGTTTTAGTTATTGGAACTCAGATGTCACCTAGAAGACTAAGAGGATGTACTGGGAAAAAAAAAAGAGGAGAGTGGAGGCGGCGAGGTGGGGGGAGGCAGGCGATCCCTCTTGGTTATCAAGTGAAATGACTCCCCAAATATGACAATAAATCACGGCAGGAATCAATCAGACGGGAGGCTACTGCTCCATGCTGATAATGCATCAATCAATATTTAATGTTTACACTTTAATTAATCCACACACGGGAAGCATTCTTTCAGTGACAAAAATAAAGGGATGAGAAATAAAACACCTTTTATATCAAGGAGCGGTGAGTGCACTGCCTATCTGGGTGGCTTTGATTGGAGCTGTCATTGATCACCTTGAGCCTCACCAGCCTCCAAGTCACATTTGGATATAAAGCTAATATGGGGGGTGGGGGGCGGAAGTGTCAGCATCCCGCCTGGGGAGAGTGCAGCTCGCTGGGAACTGCTATGGAGCATGGATTCCTGTGAAGACAGAACAAAGCCAGAGCAAATATTGGATTCCCAACGCTGGTGACATCTCCCCAGAAAAGATCTCTGTCCACAGATGATGATCTATAACTCTGGGGGAGGCAGTTTCAGCCAGTAAGACATTTTCTCATGTGTTTTCAAGAGTCCAAGTGTGTAGTCTTGGATACAGGGATTCCAGTCTGAACCAAAGAACTATTTTATGACATTCATAGCCCCCCAGCCTGCCTTTTTCATGCTCTGTCCTGCCTGCTATCAAGGATAGCATCCTAAAAGACCCACACCCCGCATTAATTATAATTCATATATAGCTACTCATGAATCTGTTTCAGCTGTGGTTGGCAAGTTGGCCTCATACTATATTTTGTAGATGTTTAATCTAATATATGGTTACACAGATTCCCTGGGATTTGTGTGTGTGTGTGTTCCAGTGTCTCTTGTTTGGGACCTCAAACCATTTCCTGGGCCCTTGGAAAGCTCATAGGCTGTGTGTGCTGTGCCTGTAGTTTTTATCTGAGAAGATGTCTTGGTTGATAATGCTGGATTTTGACACTCAAAACCTACCAGTGTTTCCTTTTTAGAACATAGCAGTGAGGTAAAGATTTTATGTGTTAAAAATGCAGGAGTCTCGGTTTCGGTTCCTCCAGAAGTAGGTCCTAAGATAAGAATTTGAGAGCAAGTGGTTTATAAGTGAAGGAAAGGCAGCCACATAAAGGGGGAGTCATTGTCGGGGGAGAAGGGGTTCAGCTGCACTGAGAATTTGGGCCTTCAGAATGGACACTGTTTCAGAGTTCGACTCATGGAGAGTGAGGAAGATGATATTTATTCATGGACTCCTCGTCTGCTGTTGGTTGAGGGCCATTTCCAAGGTAGGAAATGGCCAACACTCCCTACCTCTAAAGCCAGAAAGAGCCCCCAGGCAGAGTCAGGTCTTCCTTCCAAGCTTATAGAGTTGAATGGTGAAGAGATATGGGCACACACCCACTGTGGCTGCCACACCAGGACAGGTAAAATAACTGACATAGATTCTGCCTATAAAGAGAAAAGAAAAGAAAATCTCAAATTGCTTTTCTTTTCTTTTTTAGAGACAGGGTCTGTTGTCCAGTCTGGAGTGCAGTAGCTTAATCATGGCTCACTATAGCCTTGAACTCCTGGTCTCAGGCAATCCTCCCACCTCAGCCTCCCAAGTATCTGGGATTACAGGTATGCACTACCATGTCTGACTCATTTAAAAATTTTTTTTGTATTGTTGGGATCTCACTATGTTGCCCAGGCTGGTCTGGAACTCCCGGCCTGAAGCAATCCTCCCACCTTGACCTTCCAAAGTGATGAATTGCAGGTATAAGCCACTGCACCCAGCCTAGAAATGTTTTTTTTTTTTTTTTAGTTACTCTTAACCATTTTCTCAGTCAGTCCAACTCTGTGAGAATTTCCTTTAGTGTGGGAAGAGAGAGCATACTCTGTCAGTTGAGCACTAGGTCAAGTAGTTGAGAGATCCTGTGTGTGTGCACATGAGTGTGTGTGTGTGTGTGTGTGTGTGTGTGTAAAATATGAAGTCACACTGAAGCAAGGCACATGGTGGGAGGAACGGAGACATTGAGGCTGATGGAGGAGACAGAAGATTAATGGATCTCACCTCACACTACTTCTGGGGCATGGGTTCTAATATTTCTTTTTCTCTTCTTTCTCCTTCTTTTTCTCTCTCTGTCTCTTTCTCTACCAAGCTTGATTAGCTAGCTTTGAACAAAATAAACTCAACTCTTGGGTATGTATTTACAAACTCTACTCCTTAACATAGGAACCACACTGCACCCCATCTGCCCCACCTGAATCAGCACAGTTTACCAATGGTTATTTGTGTAGAATGCATACTACAGTTATTCAGTGTGGGCTGCATTGATTTAATTTTTCCTCTCTTACTTTAAAACTGCATGCCCCTTCTACGAACTCTCTTGAAATTTATTAAATTTATTTCCACTGAGGCTGGCCACAGTGGCTAGCACCCGTAACCCCAGCACTTTGGGAGACCAAGGTCAGAGGATTGCTTGAGCCCAGGAGTTTGAGACCAGCCTAGACAACATAGTGAGACCACTGACTCTACAAAAAAAAAAAAAAAAAAAAATTTAGCCTGATATGGTGGTGTGTGCCTGTAGTCCCAGCTACTTGGATGGCTGTGGTAGAAGGATTGCTTGAGCCTGGGAATTCTAGGCTGCAGTGAGCTGTGATTGCACCATTGCACTCCAGCCTGAGCAATAGAGTAAGATCCTGTCTCTTAAAACAAACAAACAAACAAACAAATAAACTTCCACTATATTTGTCATTGACCTTAACACATTTCTAATTGACCGAATAGAATTTAAATTTTTAAAAGCTCCTGTTACAGGAAGCTGGTTCATTCTGTGTCACTCTGAGTTTTAAAGACTGTTACTAGATTCTTTGGTTGCAAATAATAGAGACTGGGCTTCACTAATGTAAGCAGAAAACCAAAATTGTGGAATAGGTACTTGCAGGACTCGGAGCATCTCCGGTGAATATGGTAAGCCAGGAAGTCATGGCCTGTCTTTCTCAAAAGCAGCCAGCACATGGCCACACTCCAAACACCTTCCCTGTGCGTCTCTACTTAAGCATCAAACTCCTAGGGAACACTGTTTGGCCTTGGTTAGATTCTATTCTCACTATATTGGTGGCTGTGGGTTGGAAGGTGCTCTTGACATCTAGCAGCAGATGGTTCTACATATCTTGCAGTGCACATGGCAACCTCCTGCAGCCCCAAATGCACTCAGTGTCAAAGTTGAGAAACCCTGCATTTACCCAAGAGGGTCAGCTCTAGTCCAAACACCAAGCAAGGACAGACACGAGTTCTCAGTACAGTGCTGCTATTGCTTATCCCCGCCATCTGCAGTCGCTGTTGAAGATGACCGTGATGCAGTCTGATAACTCCTTTTTGACAAGATCTCTGCTGGTCCACAGTGATGCCCCATACTGACTCTTTTACATTCATGTGTTTGCATGTTTTATCTCAAATCCAGCCACTGAGCCAGGGAGGCTGGAGCCAAGATGTTTCTACTTTAGCCACAGGGATATATTTGCAAAAGGTAAAGGCCTTGAATTCTAGGGTTTATTTGCTCTCCTACCCTGAAGAATTAACCCTGCAGAGAAATGCCTAACACAGGATCATTGTTGATCAGATTTCAGATTCTCCAGGGCCTTTTCCTTTTACCTCCTTGCTCGTCATTGAAGATCTATCCTATTTACAAGGGACCTGACTGACTCCATGTTTTTTCCACTGCCCATATCTTAGGCTTGGCTGCACGTATGGAATGAGCCCTGGATGAATTCTGCTACCAAAAAGCAAGTGACCATAGACTTGGCCTGATTTCCCTACTGGTAGGATGGTGGGTTGGATTGGTGAGGGTTTTCTAGACTTAAATCTTGTGCGTGCATCATTTTTACAAATTTCATCATGCCTGTGAATCACTCATATTCTTGGTTATTTAATATTTTCCTTCACATTGGTTTACTACATTTACTTAATTTTTTTGAAAAGGACTATTTTTCACTCCCATAGATGGAAAATCAGTTGGCATGAATAGAAAGTAATAGAAAAAGTAAGTATAATGCAAATTTTAAAAAGCTGTTATTAAGTCCTAGCTAGATGCCGTGGCTTGCCAAAGATTCTGAGACCTAGGTTCACCTGTGGTTTCCTAAAAAAGGAGCTGATGAGCTGACAAGGATTAGAGAGGGATTAAAGACCCTGGAATTCAGGGACACTTTTATTTTCTATAGCGAATTAGAGGGATAGGACAGGGGCTGCAAGGGTCTCTGTGATGGCAGGTAGCGCTTGTGCCCATGGGCATGCATATATTATGTGTAACCTGTGCTTTGGGAATTCTGGACCTGCTGATCATCTTTCAGTTCTATTTTGGCTCTAACCACTAGCTCCCTCTTCCTCATCTACATCACAAAGCTTCTGAGAAGCATCAATGAGAAAATAGGGTGAGAGAGCTTGCTAAACTGTGAAGTGCTGCCCATCTGGAACAGGAGATGTTCGCTTCCTGTGGTGGACTGGTGTTTAACAGCAGAGGCAGGGTTCCTGCATCCCTGAGAATACCTTCCCCCTGATCCATGGGTATGCTGCACTCTTCAATCATATAGATCATCTTCTTGGTTTAAGGCACTTATTATTTATTTACAAGACAGAGTCTCACTCTATAGCCCAGGCTAGCATGCAATGCTATGATCATCACTCATTGCAGCCTCGAAATTCCAAGCTCAAGCAATCTTGCACCTCAGCCTCCTAAGTAGCTGGGACTACAGTTGCATGTCACTGCACCCACCTAATTTTTTTTTTTTTTTAATTTTGTAGAGATGACATCTGGCTACATTGCCCAGGCTGCTCTTGAGCTCCTTGCCTCAAGTGAGTCTTCTGCCTTGGCCGCCCAAAGTGCTGGGATTGTAGGGTAAGCCAACACACCTGGCCTATGGCTTTTAGTTTACAGAAAATGTGGAAATCTCTAGGCAGCAGTAGGGAATAAACTTTTCAGGTGTCTTATGCATTTACAGTACACAAGGACTGAACTTATTAGTCCTTTCCTGGGAGGAAGGGCAAGGCTCAAGGAAGGTTAAGAGGTGGAAACATCTGGTATCAGACCAAGGCAACCAAACCAGAGAGCCGGGATGAGCTAATCCCAACTTCACAGTCTTAGCAATGTCCAGCTTTGGCTTCTGGCTTCTTTCTCTCTTTCATGTGAGTAGAGCTCAGTTTGGCCCTCAGCTGTGATAATTCCAAACCACCATGGGGGGATTGGAAAAACGATCTTACTGTTTGAGACTAATAATTCCATTTCTCTGAAAACTCTTCAAGCACAAAGAAAGAAGCCCCCAACTGCTATTACTACTATTTTCCTTGACTAATATCAAGGAACATTTCTTCTTTCTGTTGTCTTTCACAGCACTTGAATAAGGCTTGACTTTATAACTTGGCTGTCATAAGAGTACTAACATGATACGTCCCTTTTAATTACTTGTCCCAGGCCCTGTGTTAAGTGGTTCACTTGTGACATTTCCTTCTATCCTTTCAGCGACTCCATGAAATAGAGGCTATTAGTATCCCCACTAACTCAAGAAACTTGGTGACCAAGGCGTCCATATGAGTAGGTAGCTGAGCTTTAGTTCAGCTTTAGCTTGCAGCACGGTCCATGTGCAGCATTTTCTCAGAAGCACTTGCATTAGAATGAGAATCCAATCATATTTATACATCTCTGGGACAAAAGTCCCCATGCTCGGCTTTCTTTTGCATGCTTTATGGTTCTCAAACTACCAAAACCAGCAGGGAACTCAGAGACAGGCACAGAGAGAAGAGAGAGCACACAAGTGCAGATTCTCCCATCTCACCCTTGATTTGCAAAGTCAAGATCCCTGAAATGGGTTCTGGGAAGGTATATTTTTGATGGGCCCTCCAGGTGATTAAGCCAGATATGGGAAGCTATGCCCTATGGGGTATGTTATTTCACTCTACGAGTAGTAGCTGAAGGCTATGTTCTTTCATAATTTGCCAAGGGAGGAGTAGAGTTTCAGGATAGGAGAAGATTTATGCTCTACAAACCCAGTGGGCATTGTTAGGAAACCAGTATTCCACTACTTTTATTCTTGTTTCCCTTCCTTTCTTCCCACCATTATCTATCTATCTATCTATCTATCTATCTATCTATCTATCTATCTATCATCTATCTACTTATGTCTACCTATCCATCTTTCATCCATCTATCTATTAATATTGTTAATTTTTTTGTATGATAACTGCCTATCTGCTATGATTCCATTTGCTATCATGAGGTGAGGTGGCCCTAGGTGCTTGAGTCCTGTTAGTGAGAAATGACTAAACTTCTTACGGGAAGCAATGACATAAACATGAAACCACTTCCTTTTCCTAATGGAGAGTGTAACAGGGATGCCCTGTTGATGGAGCTGCAATGCTGAAGGATTGGAGAGTTAGGCCTATGTCCATGCACTATGTGTTTTATCCCTCCTCCCAGCCCCCAACTGTCACCATATCTGTTGATACTAGGTCTGACTTTGTTTGAAACAGGCTCTTGCTTTGTTGCCCAGGCTGGAGCACAATGGTGTGATACAGCTCACTGCACCCTTGACCTCTGGGGCACAATCAATTCTCCCACCTCAGTCTCGGTAGCAGCTGAGACTACAGGTGTGTGCTACCATACCCAACTAATTCATGTATTTTTGTAGTTCCTTGTTTTTTACATTTATTCATCTCTACATTGGACCAAGCATGTGACAACTAAGATGCACACAGATGTTGCCTGCAGAAAATTGCCCCAAACAAAAAAGGATTCTTTGGATTCGTTTTTAGAGTTCTCAAACCACTTCCTCACAGGGGAGAGACTGGCACAGAAGGGGCAATGGGATAAAGAATGGGGCAGGGGGAATCCCCCAAGGTGCAGGGAAGGCAACGGGGGTGCCGCTTAGAGGTCTGGGCCACTGCTCCTCTCCATGATTCTGGGCATCGTGGCTTGATGGTGCTAATCAACCCTCAGATCTTTTATTTCCCAGACAGCCAGACATTCAAAATGAGTGCTGTGAAAGACAACAGAAAGAAGAAATATTCCTTGATATTAGTCAAGGAAAATAGTAGTAATAGCAGTTGGGGGCTTCTTTCTTTGTGCTTGAAGAGTTTTCAGAGAAATGGAATTATTAGTCTCAAACAGTAAGATCGTTTTTCCAATGCTCCCATGGTCGTTTGGAATTATCACAGCTAAGGGCCAAACTGAGCTCTACTCACATGAAAGAGAGGAGCCAGAAGCCAAAGCTGGTCATTGCTAAGACTGTGAAGTTGGGATTAGCTCATCCCGGCTCTCTGGTTTGGCTGCCTTGGTCTGATACTAGATATTTCCACTTCTTAACCTTCCTTGAGCCTTGCCCTTCCTTGATCCTTTCCCAGACAGCCAGACATTCAAATTCTCCTCTTTAATTTGTACCCAGGCACTTCGTTGGTCAGTGAGAGCACTGGCTGGTCAACATACTAGGGACTCAACTTGTCCTGGCCAGTGACACTCTCAGGCCCCTGGAATGGGATTGACATTGTATTTGCAACTCCAAATATCTGTCCCAAGGTTATCAACCAAATACATAGAGAGGCATCCTCCAATGGGCCTGTGTTCTTCCCCAAATGCAATTCCATTGATTTGTAATAGCCTCCTATTGAGCTGTCTGAGAAAGTAGAGACAGAAATCTTTTTTTTTCCTTTTTAATGTAGTATCCAGTTTTGTCTTTTTCTGAAATCAAATTATGAAAATGGTAAACCATAACTATATTAAAATTATTAAATTTTAATTCTTTTTTCTTTTGTTTGGAGACAGGGTCTTGCTCTGTCTCCCAGGCAATGACACAATCACAGCTCACTGCAGCTTCAATACCCTGGGCTCAAGCAATTCTCCTGCCTCAGCCTCCCAGGTAGCTAAGACTACAGGTGCACGCCACCACACTTGGCCTAAAATTTTAGTATTTTAAGTGATGTTTAAGAATTTTTGATAGCAACTGAAAGAAAACACTTTGTATAATTGTTATAAAATAATGCCTAAAAATGCAGATTCAAGCTATAGATCATTTTAACTGTAACACTTCTAGAATAAGAGCATAGAAGAAATAAGATGTGGTGTTGAATAGCACAGTTGGGTGACAATTGTTAACAGCATTATATTGTATAGTTCAAAATAGTTAGAAAAGAATATTTGAAATGTTCCCAACACACAACAAATGATAAATATTCAAGGTGATGGATACCCTAAATGCTCTGATTTAATTACCACACATTGTATGCATGTGTCAGAATATCACATGTACCCTGCAAATATATACAAATATTATATATCAATAAAAAATGTAAAAAAAAAAAAAAGAAAAGAAAAATGGAAAAAAAGAACATTGAGTTCCAGAAAACTAGCAGAAGAAAGGCAAACATCCTTACTCTAAATGCTGAATATTTTCTTTTCCTAAAAAAGATTATATTCTTTTAGGGTGACAGAGTGAAGAGCTTCTGTCACCCTCAGCTCTCCTGGAAAATGTTCTAGTGTTCCTGCAATGACAGGATAATTAAATAATTTCAAGAATCTGTGTCCAAATATTAGATTTGAACCACCATCTTGGCTCAGGAAAGGATGTTAAAAATTAAGTCCTGATCAAATCTCTTGTGGCTGGAGTCAGAATGAGACACTGAGTGGGTGTCTTGGTCAAAAATTAAAAAGGGCTAAAGTTCAGAAATCAGAACAAGCCAATTTCTTTTGGTGTTAAGAAAGTCTCTGAGAAATAATCCAGTGTTGAACTGGAATGTCTCTGAAATTGAGAGACAAAAAAGCGCTGAGTAGTTCTGTTCTTTGCTATGGTGCATTCAAAAACAATTTTTAGCTTTTACGGGAGGACCCATGATTTTAAATACCTTTGCCCTTTTCTTTTACCCGTGTGACTGGCTGTCAAACCTGAGGCACCCCATAAATTCCCATCTACAATGTCCTTTCCCATCAGTAACAGAAAATGGAATTTAGGGCCAGATTATAGGGTGACATTGCTGTGGCTGACAAATTATCCATGCCAAAAATCTGTTGTGAATGCCAATTGAGTGCCACACAAATTTTCTACAAAAGGGGCTGAAAGGATATTGAGTTTAGGTTGTACAAAAGTTTTGAGAGAGACAGAGTATTGTGTTTAGGTACACAGCTGGTTTGACTACTTTTTAAGATCTAATGAATAGGTTCACTAAATTTGGCTTTTAAAAGGCCAATTCCGTCAACTGCTAAATGCACTGGACATAGAAGACGCAACCTAGTGCTAGGATTATAAAGCTGATAAGTGGATGACATTTAGAGATCATCAATTAACACTCACAAATTTTCCAGATGGCACTGAGGATCTGAAATGGGAAATGATTTGACAAATGTCATATGGGGGTCATGGCAGAATTGGTGGGGAGTCTCTTGGTTTCCCACTTTAGTGTTTCTTCCTTGGTAAGCATATAAGAAACCACACTGCCTCATCAATTTGTGCACAGATAAAGATTCTAAATTAGTCATCCATCTATTTATCCATCCACCCACCCATCCATCCATCCATCCAGCCAGCCAAATAACACTTATGAAGCATCTTTTCTCTTCTGGGCATTCTGCTGGGTCATGGGAACAAGAAAGAAAGATCCCATCTGTGTCTTCAAGATGCAGATCACATAGTATAGTGCAGTAAGTGTCCTGCTGAAGTTTTGCACAGGTGCCTATGGGAACATGGCTGAGAGAAGCTGAAAACTAATGAGAGAATCAAAGATGGCTACATGGAAAATCTGACACCTGTGCTAAGTCTTGGAGCACAAGGAGTATGTCCCCTAATTTTGTTCTTTTTCAGAATTGACTATTTGAGTTCCTTGCCTTTCCATATACATTTTAGAGTCATCTTACCAATATCTACAAAGCATAAATACTCCACTTTTCCTGTAAGGTACATAGTAATGTTCTCTGTTTCATTCTTGGTTTTAGTAATTTGAGTCGTCTTCGATTTTTCTTGGTTAGTCTAGCTAAAAGATTGTCAGTTTTGTTGATCTTTTCAAAGACCCAACGCTTGATTTCATAGATTTTCTCTATTGCTTTTCTAGTCTCTGTTTCATTTATTTCCACTTTAATCTTTATTATTTCCTCCCTTCTCCTTGCTTTGAGTTTAATCTACTTTTTTTCCCTAGTTTCTAAAGATGGAAGTTTAGGTTGCTGATTTGAGATCTTTCTTCTTTTTAAAGGGCATTGGCAACTACAAATTTCCCTCTAAGCACTGTTTCTGCATCTTATAAGTTTTGGTATGTTGTGTTTTCATTTTCATTAATCTCAAAGTATTTTCAGATTTATCCTGTGGTTTGTTTATTTGATCCATTTTTTAGGTAGGAGAAGGTTGTTTAATTTCCATATCTTTATTAAATTTTCAAATATGTTTTGTTATTAATTTCTAACATTATTTCATCATGGTCAAATGACATACTTTGTATAACTTCAACCTTTTAAGGTATATTGAGACTTGTTTTATGGCCTAACATACGGTCTGTCTTGGAGAAAGTTCCACATGCCCTTGAGAAGAATGTGTGTGCTGTTGCTTTGGGTGGAGTACTCTACAGATGTCTGTTGGGTCTGGTAGTTTATAGCACTGTTTAAGTCCTCTAGTCCTTGTTGATCTTCTATCTAATTGCTCTATCCACTGTATACAATGAAGTATTTAAGCTCTCACTGTTACTGCTGGATTTTAAATTTTTCCTTCAATTCTGTCAGCTATTGCTTCATAAAGTGTGAGGCTGTGTTGTTAGGTGCCTATATGTTTATAGCTGTTATATCTTCTTGTTGGATTTGATCTTTTTATTGTTTTAAAAAGTTCTTTGTGCCTAGATCCTGCAGTTTTTGAATCTGTGCATGATGTTGTTATTGGAAATTTTATCCCAATGCCCAAGTACTGTTCACTATCCTCATTATTAACAACTTACTATATTATTTTTTGAACCAGTCATTTAAAAGTGTGTGCACAACAGCATTTAAAGCTTGTTCTTGTGAATTCATATCCCCAGGAAGAATAACTAAATCTCTTTTAAATGTCTTTGTCCTCTTTCTCTACTGATTGGGTCAGGTGACCTTTCTTAGCATCTCAAACCAGCTGGCTGAAGTTATTTTAGGCTAACTTGTTTTCCTGAAATAGTGCTGTTTGTTCAAAATAAAGTATTTGAGAAAGCCTTTTACAACATGAAAGACCTCAAGCAGATTCAAATATAACCCATCTCCCTCCTATTCAAGAATTAATTTTAGGGAAAAAAGCTTGCCTAATATTCCAGTATGTGCAGTCTCCAGCTGTATTTGCTGTTTGTTTTTATTCTGTTTCACATAGAGGCTCAGCTGATCACACACCATGCTGTATCTACTCCTCCTCCTCTGGCTTTCTGGTGTTTTGAAAGTCCCCCCGACCCCTGAGGCACTGGAACTTCCCAGTGCAAAGTCCTGGTGAGTAGCATGTGGGTTCCAGCGACACATGCAGTTGATGTCTAGGCCCCAGGAGGATATTGGCCGGTCCTCTTGGTCAACACTGCATCCAAACTTTGTCAGATAACTAACAGGCTTGGTCAGTTAAGCAGGAGGCTTGTGACGCAACAGAAGCATAGCCCTGTTCTCCATAAAGATTAATTATTTTCAGGACACCAAAGAGGTGTGGGTCATTCAAGGACAGAATCACCATTCCTGGCCCCATTGCTCCTTGGCCCTGGGCCACTGGGTCTGAACCCTTTGAAAGGCATTTTCACAGCCATGTGTTTAGGAGAAAAGCCCATCTGTACACTCAAACTCTCTCTCTCTCTCTCTCTCTCTCTCTCTCTCACACACACACACACACACACACACACACAGCGGTTGGTGTTCTTCATGGAGTCCTAGAATCTCAAGGCTGGCAGGGCCAAGACATTCTCTCAGCATATAACCAATGGCTCCTTCTGCTGCATTCACATGGAAATGTGGCTAGGGCCAAAGATGCAGGCTTATTTTTCAATGTGTGTATTCAAACGTGACTGAGAAATGCACATTTTGAAAAACCAGACCATCTGGCTTTTAAATACATATTGAAAGTAAGAGTACCAGTGAGGTTGTCAACTTCACACTGTGTTCAGGACTTCTGATTTACTGACTCCCGCTTGTCCTGATTCTGCATCTCTCCTGCTTTCAATCATTACCCCTTTAGAAGAGCAACAGGAAGAAATGAACACGTTTTGCATAAATTAAAATAATAAAACCAAAACCAAAAACTAGACTCAGAGAGACTTCATACCTGTGAATTAGATCCTTGGAACTCCAAGACGAGGTAAGCTTAGCTTGTGTGACACCGAGAGATAAAACTCCGGCTAATGGAAATTATCTAAAGTCAGACCTGTGTTAGAAGAACTTTCTATTGGCATAAGTGTCTGATAAAATAATTGGATTGCTTTGGGAATTAGTAAGCTGCCTGTTTCTGGAAACACTGAAATGTGACCTTGATGTTCATTCATTAATCCATGATTTAGCAAATGTATCTATTTGGATCCCTACTGTTCTAGACTTTGTTACAGGAGTTGGGGAAATAGCTGTGAACAAGATAGGCATGGACCCCACTCTCACGGAGTTTCCATTTTAGTGGGGTTGAGGATGCAGACGGTAAAGAAACCAATATATTTCTAAATCATAGATTGATAAATGCTATAAGAACATAGGCTGCTCTGATAGGGGATAAAAGGCAGCCCAGCTTCTTTCATTTGCAGGATGGTTTAGATGAGAATTGAGCATTCCCTTGGCTATTTGCTTCCCAATGATTCTGAGAAAATTATTCTATGACTCAGTGTGGGAACTTCTTGATGACATTGATGCCCAGGAATTCAAGATAACCAGTAAATTTGGGATTTAGTCACTTGGAAGGTTGATGAAGTGCAATAGTCAACTCTCGACACAAAGGAGCCAACTCCTGGAAGACAGCAGGATTCTTGTTTACTTTTAGTTTTCAGACCAGGTTGGACTTCACTGTTTTTGGCCAAAGGTCATCATGTTGGTTTTTAGCAGAAAGAGTCAGATTGGAAGAACTGGCCTGATATCTGGATTTCTTCTAAAAATCGCCTTCCAAGAACTGGCCTGGATGCAGGCCTTTTTGGTTCCACTACCTACACCTGGTATTGGAGGGGTGGGGGTGAGGACAGAGTTCATCCTAGACTAATCTTTGCTTAGTCTACAGTTTCTGTTTTTGTTTTCTTTGGGTTAACATTTAAAATGAGAATTAAAAAAAAAAACATATTTCTAGTATTTCTTGGAAAAGCTGAATATCTTTCCATAAATGCCCACAGAATGTGGTAACATCACTTGAAAACATACAGTCACAGCCTTCTTTAGATGGGTCATAGGTGCTCCACTTCACCATAGTGTCTGCAGCCCAATTCCTTCATTTCTGTGACCTTCGAGGCCTGGAAAGTGGGAATGTTGTTTAATGGTCAATTCTTTCTGACTGAGCCATTGTCAATCTGAAAAGAAAGAATGTTGTCGAAACTTAAATTTTCAGAGCTGAAAAGGCTGTTAAGGAACCATTTCCCACCCGAAGTCCAAATCCCTGTTGTATTCACGGAGAAACTGAAGCCCAAAGAAGAGAACACTTAGCCTTGGGTACAAACTGAGTTGATGACATCAGTGCCACTCAGCAGGGAGTTGTCCATACACAGAAATCTCATAGTAACCATTACAGTGAATTGAATCCAAAGCAACTTAAGAACAGATTTCCATACCTTGCAGGATTTTTTCTTTTCCTTATTAAATTCATTAGAAATAAAGAAAGAAAAAGAAGGAAGTTCTGTGTTTATTGTCAGGCCCATCTGAATTTTTATTAGCAGCTTGAAAAAATTCTTATAGATAAAAATATCTGAATGTTTCACCCTAATCATTATCTTATTGATTTGCACTTACCATTTAATCTGGAACCCTAAGAACAATCTCAATCCCTTCTGCAGAAGTCTTAGGGGTGCTGAAGATGGTAAAGGCATTAAACTCTCTTCATGTCTTGTCAGGTGCTGGAAAGGAAGAGGCTCTCTATACCAAAATGTAAAGGTCCTTTGCATACAGAGGGGCCCGTAGACATGGGCTCTCATCCTCCATCTTTCCAGGTTGGCAACTAAGATCAAGAAGGTGGCTTTAGAGGTTTCTGATGGCTCCCGGGTGAAGGGTGAGTTGCTAGGGGAACAAGGTGTGATTCCAGGAGGCTAGGTAATGCTGAGTCTCCTTAATAATAGCAACAATAATTTGTAAAAAGCAACTACATTTGTTGAGCCTTTCCCAAATGTCAAGAACGATTCCCAGTGAGTTCCATTTATTATGCCATTTAGTTCTTCCAACAACCCTGTGAACTAGGTGCCATTGTTATTTCCACTTGACAGGTGAGGAAATTGAGGCACTGAGAGTCTAAGGGACTTATCCAGGGCCTCACAAGTAGATGTGTTAAAGCTGGGATGTGGCTGGCTCCTGTCTCCATAGCCCAAATGTTTCACGACTACTACTATTATTTCAAGACAATTCTAGAGGCAAAATGCACATTTCTAATATATATCTCAATATATTGTTTGGAATAGATGGAGTCTCTTAACTCCTCACTTTGTAGATCTATGTAGCTCAATATGCTAGCTACTAGCCACATGTGGCTGAATTTAAAATAATTAAAATTACATAAAATTAGCAATCTAGAACGCAATCACATAAATCACATTTCATGAGTTCAAAAGCCACATATAGCTAGTGTCTACTACATTGTTTACTGAAGATGTATAACATTTCCATCACTGCTGGAAGTTCTATTGGAAAACATCGTTACAGATAAAAAATCAGGACTCAGGCAAAGGGACTTGTCAAAGACCTGTCGTGAGTTTCACGATTTGATAAATGCATAGCTCAGATGCCTCATTTTAGTCCCGTCCTTGGTCTTTTTTGCCTGCCTGCTGCTCATCTCTCTTTTTTCTTTTGAGAAAGAGTCTCACTCCACCACCAGGCACCAGGCTGGAGTGCAGTGGCTCAACCTCGGCTTACTGCAACTTCTGCCTCCCGGGTTCAAGCAATTCTCCTGTTTCAGCCTCCCAAGTAGCTGGGACTACAGGCCCGCACCACCACGCCCAGCTAATTTTTTTGTATTTTTAGTAGAGACAGGGTTTCACCATGTTGGCCAGGATGGTCTCGATCTCTTGACCCCGTGATCCGCCTGCCTTGGCCTCCCAAAATGCTGGGATTACAGGAGTGAGCCACCGCGCCCGGCCTCATCTCTTTTTCTCTGCAACTAGATTTTAAGTTTGTGAAGGACAGGTAGCATATTCTTTATTTCATTTGTGAGCCACACTCCAGCTGCCCAAACCTACCCCCTTCCAGGGCAGAGCACATAGTAGGGCCTTCATCAACTCTCTTGCCTTTTCTTTTCCACTCCTCACTTTTAAAATGGCAGTGGGAGATCTGGCAAATATCAAGCCTCAGGTTTTAAGTAAAACATGTTATTATAATTTATTTTTTTTGAGCTGGCATAGTTAATTGCATAAGGCAGAGAGATGGTTTTTATTTGAAGGCCTCTGAGGACTAATATGTTTGGTGAGGGGAGGGGGGAAGGGAGACCTGTACTGTTTACCTTTCTTGAGCTAAAATTGAGGGTAAGGTTCATGGAGAGCTGGGCCTTGAGGACCTGAGTGCTTGCTTGGTTTTGTAAGAAGCTTAACCAGAGGTATAGTTAAGTATATGGACCCTAGAGACCCAAAGGACTGGGCTGCTGCTGCAGCTTCAGCAGGTAACAGCTGTGTAAGCCTGGACAATTTATGCAGCCTTTGAGCTTGCATTGTATCATTTATAAAGTGTGTTTTGATCCTGTAACATTGGGAGGCACCTTTGAAATAACTCATGTAAAATACCTGGTAGCCACAGCTATTTTCATCACCTCATTTATTTATTACTTATTTATTACTGTCACTCTCACTAGACTAAAAGCTCTTCAAGCATAGAGCCTACGTCCATCTTGTTCACTGTTGTACCTCAGGATGCAATTTCCATCCCCATGGTAGGTAATAAATATGTGTTGAAGCAATGAAGGGATATTGTGATCTCAAAAAAAAAGTCTGTGTTGTAAAGAAACTTAAAAGATTATAGTTCGATTTCCTGTTGAATGCATAAATTTTCATTACGAACACCTTTGTCAAGTAGTTGTCTGGGTGCTGACTTAACACCTCCAGTGACAGCGAGTTCATTACCTTATAAACCCTTTTCATCTTGGTCCTCTCCATTGGGCTTAAGGGCAATCCCTCATCCCTGGCTGAGACAAGAACAGGAAGTGTCATGCTTCTTAGGTGTGCCATGCTATGTTGCTCAGTCACCCAAATCTCTTAGCTTTTGTAGAAACAGGGCTGCAACAAAGTGAGTCTCTAGCCACTCTGTGGAGTTTCATGGATATCACTGGGGGTGGGGAGAGAAGTGAAAAAATGAACCTAGAGAATCTGGCTATAAAACACATTACCTGCATTTATGGTTCTCGTGCCCCAAGGCCTGGGATAAAGTGAAGAAGGAAAAACATTCCACTCTGGCTCTCAGTGACCCCTAAAAGAAACCCCCCATGGAGTCATTTAGGATAGTAATTTGAGTATAAACTCAAGCATACGTTTCTAGCCTTCCCTCCATAAACTCAGGAGTCTCATGATGATCGGCACCAAATTGCTTGAAAATGTGCCCCAGACCCTTCCAGCTGAGGGCTGGGCTCAGAGAAATAAAAAGTTAAGGGCGTGTTGCTATGGCATTAACATTAAGGGAGTAGACACGAGCCTCAAACTGTGCACAGAAAATATATTCTCTCCGTATGCCCTCCCCATGAAAAACCAAGCCAGCAAAGTCATTAAAATGTCAGACAAAGAGCCAGGTGGGAAAAATGCATGTTTAAAAGTAAACATGTAGCCTGTGATAATTGTGTCCCCTGAAAAGCTAAAGATGAGGGAAAGAAAGAAAAAAAAACTTGGAATAAAGAGAAAGGCAGGGAGAATGTGGGACTGCACAGCTCCTTCCTCTTTTAGTCTTTATAATCTCGAGAAATGGCATCATCGTCCACTTAGTTGCTTGAGCAAAGCACCTAAGAGCCAACATTGATCACTTTTTTGTCATTAGTTCCCTGCATTGAATCAACTAGCAGTTTCAAAATCCAGATGTAGCTCCAAAACATAAGATTGAACCATAGGAAGTTGACAAATTTATACCTTCTTTGACATACAAAAGATGTCAATTCCATATGGTTCAACCTAATTAAATCTCAGATCAGCTCTTTTCTTCAGTCTCCACTGCCACTATCCTGATTCAAGCCACCATCAATACTTGTTTGACCTATGCAGTAGTCTCCTAATAAGGCTTCCTGTTCTCAGTCTTGAGGCCTTTCAGCCCTTTATTCTTACTTTAGAAAGTAAAGTCGACCATGTCCATCTCCTGCTTAAAATATCTCAGTGTTCAATCTGCTAAAAAGCCTATATACTTAAAACTACAAAGCATTGCTGAAAACATTTAATGATTTAAAGAAATGGAGAAATCATGACTGTAATCCCAAGTTTTTGGGAGGCTGAGCCCAGAGAATCACTTGAGCCTGGAAGGTCGAGTCTTCAGTGAGCTGTGACTGCAGCACTGCACTCCAGATTAGGCAACAGAACAAGACTCTATCTCAAAAAAACAAAAAACAAACTAACAAACAAATAAACAAGAAAGAAAGAAATGGAGAAATAAACCACATTCATGAGTTAGAAGTCTAAATATTCTTTTCTTCAAGCTGATCTATAGCTCTATAAATACAGATTTAATATAATCCCAATAAAAACTCCAGCAATCCTTTGTGTTGCAGGACTGACACGTTGATTTTAAAATTTATATGAAAATGCAAAAGACCTAGAAAAGTCAAAATAACCGCAAAAGAACAAAGTGAAAAATTAACACTACTTGATTTCAAACCTTCCTAGAAAGGCACAGTAATCAAGAAAGCATAATATTGATGTGAAGGTACATAAATAGTTGAAAGGAATAGAATACAGAACCCAGAAATGGAATCATAAATAAAAGAGCAACTGATATTTTCGAAAGATGCAAAGGTAATTCAGTGAAGAAAGTATAGTCTTATTAACCAATTGGTGGTGGAACAACTGGACAGTTATATGCAAAAAAACAAAGAAAATATTATTGAAGATAAGGACATTATCTCTAAGAGAACTAAACAGAAATTTGAAGCTGAAAAATACAATAACTAAAATAAAAAAATTACTAGATGACTTAACAGCAGTCTTGAGCAGGAAGAAGGAAGAATCAGGGAACTTGAAGATAGGACATTTGAAATTGCTGAGTCTGAGAAGCAGAAAACGATAATGAATGTAGGTGAACAGAGCCTAAGGGACTTGTAGAGCATCATCAAGCATATCAACGTAGGCAGTATGGGAGTCCTAAAAGTAGAAGAGAGAGAGGAAAAAAAAAAAGAGAGCTTATTTGAAAAAAAAAAATGGCTGAACACTTTTCAAATTTGAGGAAGTAAATGGAATACAAAGTCAAAAAGCTCAATGAACTCTAAGTAGAATAAACTCAAAGAGATCCACATCTAGACACATAATCGAACTGTTGAAAGATGAAAACAGAGAGATTCTTCAAACAACAAGAAAAATTGATTTTTCATGTACAAGGGATTCTTAATAAAATTAGTAACCAATTTCTCAGCAGAAAACTTGGAGGCCAGAAGTCAGTGGACTGGTATACTTAAAGTGCTAAAGAAAGATAAAACCTCTTAACCAAGAGTTGTACATCTGGTAAAAATGTCCTTAAAAAATGAGGGTACAATTAAGATATTTTCAGATAAACAAAAGCTGACAGAAGTTATTACCAATAGGTCTGCCATACATGAAATGCCAATGGGAATCCTTCAGGTTAAAATGAAAAAATTCTAGATAATAGCTCAAAGCCATATAAAAATAAAAAGATTTATAGTAAGAGTAAATATATGGGAAAACAAAAATACAACTATTATTGTTATTTTGGTCCATAATTTCATTTTTAATGTATAGGATTTAAAAGACATACATAAAATAATTATAAATCTATGTTAATATGCATACAATATATAAATATGCAATGTGTGACATCAATAACATAAAGTGAAGCGGTGATAGAGCTGCAGAGTTTTTGTATGTGATTGAAGCCAAGCTGCTGTCAACTAAAACTAGATTGTTATAACTTTAGGATGTTAATGATAATCTCTATGATAACCACAAAGAAACTATGTATAGAATATATATAAATAAGAAGGGAATCAAAACATGTTACTACAAAAAGTCAATTAACTACAAAGAAAACTCTAAAAAATGAAATGAGTTTTATCCACTGGCACCCACCCTACACCTTGACTCTCAGTTCCTAGTGGCTTATGCTGTATTTAGGGTTCAGCCCAATCTCTCTCTTCAACTGCAAGACTCTATTGAAGTGGTCCCTATATCTATGGTCCTGAATAACACCTTCCTCATTATGAAATAAAAGACAAAAGAAGAAAAGAAATGAAAAACAAACAGCTATATGACACAAAGAAAGTAAATAACAAAGTGGCATAAAGTAAGCTCCTTCTTATCAGGAATTACTTTATCTTTTTTAGTTTTTTCCTTTTTGAAAAGAGACAAGGTTTCACCATGTTGCTCATGCTTCTCTCAGACCTGAGCTCAAGCAATCTACCTACCTCAGCCTTCCAAACCTGTTGGCCTCCCCAACCTACAACTCTGTTGGGATTACAGGTGTGAGCTACCGCACCCATCCTCAGTAATTACTTTGAATGTAAATGGATTAAACTCTTAAATCAAAGGCATAGATTGGAAGAATGGACTAAAAAAATCCAATTGTATGCTGTCTACAAGAGACTCACTTTTGATCACAAATAGATTGAAAATGAAAAGATGGAAAAGATATTTCATGTTGATGGCAACCAAAAATGAACTGAGGTGGTTATATTAAGATCAGACAAAGTAGAAAAAAAATCTATGAAACCAAATTAGTTCTTTGAAAAAAACCAACAAAATTGGCAAGCTTTTTGCTAGATTGACTAAGGAGAAAAGAGAGAAAACTTAAGTTATTAAATCAAAAGTGAAACTAGACATATTACTATTGATTTTATAAAAGTTAAAAATACTGTACATGTATGCCAACAAATCAGTTAACCTAGATAAAATGGGCAAATTCCAAATTCTTACAAAAACACAACCTACCAAGACTAAATCATGAATAAATAGAAAATCTGAATAGACTTACTACTAATGATGACACTGAATTAAGAATAAAAAACCTCTCCCAAAAGAAAAGCCCTGACTTTGCAAATGACTTCATTTGGTGAATGCAAATGACTTCAACTACTGAATTCTATCAAACATGTAAAAATGAATTAATACAATTTCTTCTCAAATTCTCCCAAAAATTTTAAGAGAAAGGAGCACCCGCTAGCTCATTCAATGAAGCTATCATTACACTGATAAAAATGAAGCCAGACCAAAAAAATTATAAGAAAGCTACAGATCAATATCCTTTATGATGATTGGTGCAAAATCATTCAACAAAAGACTAGCAAACACAATTCAACAGCATATTTGGAAGGGTATATATATACGATATATATATATATATGATATATATATGATATATATATATATCATATATATAATGTTTATTCCTGGAATGTAAGAGTGGTTCAACATATGAAAATCCATTGATGTAATATACCACGTTAACAGAATGAAGGGAAATAAACCACACTATTGTATTAATTGATGCAGAAAAAGCATTTGACAAAATTAAGCACCTTTTCATCATAAAAACACTCAACAAACTGTTCAGCATATTAAAGGCCATATATTATAAACCCACAGTTGATATGACACTCAATGGTGAAAAATGGAAAGCTTTTCCTGTAAATCAGGAACAAGACAAGGGTGCTGACTTTTACCACTCTTATTCAACATAGTACTGAAACTTCCAGCCAGGGAAATTAGTCAAGAAAAAGAAAATATATCCAAATTGGACAGGAAGAAAAAAATTATTTCTATATGTAGTTACCAGGATTTTACATGTGGAAAGCAGAAAAAAATCCATAAAACCTGTTAGAGTTAATAATAAATTCAGCAAAATAGCAATATGCAAAGTGAACACAAATTATTAGTTGCATTTCTATAAACTAACATTGAATGATCTGAAAATAAATTATGAAAAAAATTCCATTTATAATAGCATCAAAAACAATAAAATACTTAGGAATTAAATAAGGAGGAGAAAGCCATAAAACCACAAAACATTGCTGAAAGAAGTTAAAAACACAAATAAATAGAAACATAGCCATGTTTATGAATTTTAAGACTTAATATTATTAAGCTGTCAATACAACCCAAAGCAATCTAGAGATCCAGTGTAATTCCAACCAAAATTTCAATCATGCTTTTTTTTCAGAAATAGAAAAACTCATTCAAAAATTCATATGAAACCTGAAAGGATTTTGAACAACTAAAGCAAACTTGAAAGAGAACAAAGCTGGAGGACTCATATGTCCTGATTTCAAAACTTACTACAAAGCTACAGTAATCAAAACAGTGTGGTAGTGGCATAAAGACAGACATAGAAGATCAATGGAATAGAGAAGAGACCCCAGAAATAAGCCCTGGCATGTATGATCAAGTGATTTCTGGCAAGGGTGTTAAGACAAGTCCATGGTAAAAGGACAATATTTTAAACGAGTGATGCTGAAAAACTGGATATCTACATGCAAAAGAATGAAGCTGGACTCATCCTTTACATCATATACAAAAATTAACTCAAAATGGATCAAAGATCTAAATGTCAGAGCTAAAACTGTAAAAGAAGAAATAGAAGAAAATTTGGGGAAAGGCTTAAGGATATTAGGTTTGGCAATAATTTCTTTGATATAATACTAAAAGCACAGGCAACAAAATTAATGATAGATAAATTAGGCTTCATAAAAATTAAAACTTATGCATCAAAGAACACTATCAATGGAACAAAAAGGCAACCCACAGACTCAGAGAAAACACTTTCAAATTATATATATAATTTCAAATATACTTGTTTCTACATGCATTTTTTCCCTGTTTTATCATAGAACCCCGGTTTTTTTTTCTTTCAGGTATTTATCACAATAAAAAATTACTTTCTTAATTTTTGTTTAACTTTTATTTATTGCACATATATTTTGATGAGTGTTATGTGCTGGTATTATTCTGGGCTCAGGCTTACACCAATAATGTCAATAAAATAATATATGTAATTATATATATAATTTGAAAGTGCATATATATTTACACTTATATATGTTTATATATATATAAAATCAATATCCAATCCATATAAAGAACTCCTATGAACAATAACCCAGTTAAAAAGTGAGCAAAGAACTTTAACAGACTTTTCTCCAGAGAAGATATACAAAGGCCAATAAACCCACAAAAAAAGTGCTAGACATTACTAATCATTAGGGAAATGCAAATCAAAACCACAATGAGATCCCACCTGATACCCTTTAGTATGACTATTATAAACACACACACACACACACACACACACACACATACACAGAGAGAGAGAGAGAGAAAATACCAAGTGTTAGGGAGGAAGTAGAGAAATGAGACTTTTTCTGCATCACTGGCAGGAATGTAAAATTCAGCCACTGTGGAGAACATTACATCAATTCCTTAAAAAAATTAAGCATAGAATTACCATATGATCCAGCAATTCCACATCTGGGTATATGCCCAAAATAATTGAAAGCAGGGTCTGAAAGAGATATTTGTATAACCACGTTCATAGCAACATTATTCACAATAGCCAATGAAAGAAACAACCCAAATGTCTATCATGGATGAGTGGATAAACAAAACATGGTGTATATATATATACACAACAAAATATTCTTCAGCCTTAAAAAGGAAGGAAATTCTGACACATATTATAACATGGATGAAACTTGAAGACATTAGGCTAACTGAAATAAGTTAGTCACATTGGACACATACTGTATGATTCTGCTTACACGACTTACCTAGAGTAGCGAAATTCGTGAATGGAAAGTAGACTGGCAGTTGGTGAGGGCAGAGAATGGGGAGTTGCCATTTAATGAAAACAGCATTTCAGGTTGGGGTGATGAAAAAATTCTGGAGATGGATAGTGGTGATGGTTGTACAATATTGTGAATATATTTATTACTGCACTGTATACTTAAAAAGGATTAAAATAGTCCTGTGTTATTTGTATTTTAATATAATTTTAAAAACCAAACAATTTCACAAAGATAAAAAATGCTTCAGTGGCTTCTCATCACACTTAGAATAAAATCCGATTTTCTCACATGGACTGTGAGGTCCTCTAGGATCTGGTCACTACTGACCTTTCTGACCTCACCTGGAACCACTCCCTCTTTCATGGACTTTTCTTCAGCCACATTGTTTTTTTCTGTTCCCTAAACATATGAAGATTTTTCCTGCTTCAGAGTGTTTGCATTTGCTGTTTCCCCTGCCTGGAATGATCTTCTTCCAGACAACTCCATGGACATATTCTTCTTGTCCTTCAGGTGTCAATTCAAATATCATCTTATTAAAAATTAAAAAAAAAATAAAACTTACCTGACCTACTAACTTAAAATCACACACTCCACATGACTTTTTTTTTCTACAAGTATTTTTTCCCTGTTTTATCACAGAACCCTGTCTTTTTTTTCTTTAAGGTATTTATCACAATAAAAAAAATGATCCTCTTAATTTTTGGTTAACTTTTATTTATTGTATATATATTTTGATGATTGTTATGTGCTGATATTATTCTGGGTTCAGAGTTGCAGCAATAAAGTCAATAAAATAAAATTAATTAACTCAAAATAGATCAAAGACATAAATGTAAGAGTTAAAACTATAAAACTCTTAGAAAATATGGTGGAAAGGCATACAAATAATGAGTTTGGTAATAATTTATTTGATATGATGCCAAAAGCACAGGTAACAAAATCAAAAATAGATAAATTGGACTTCATCAAAATTAAAACTTGTGCATCAAAGAACACTATCAACAGAATAAAAAGACAACCCACAGAATTAGAGAAAACTCTTTCAAATAATTCATATATATATATATGAATGATAAGGGATTAATATCTAATACATATAAAGAATTTTATCAACAACAAAATAGTCCAGTTAAAAAATGGGCAAATAACTTGAATAGATATTTCTCCAGAGAAGATACATGAAGGCCAAGAAACCCACAAAAAGATGCCAGACATTACTAATCATTAGGGAAATGCAAAACCACAGTGAGATCCCACCTGATACCCTCTGGTATCAGTGGAGGAATGGAGGGACACAGGCACACAGGATAAATTAACAAAAACGTATTATGCTTGATTGTGATAAATACTAAGGATGAAAATAAAACAGGACCAAAATAGAGTCTGTTGGGTGTGTAGGTTTGCAATTTGCTTGTTATCTGATTTCCTCTGAAATGTAAGCCCCTGAGGGCAGGAACTTTTTCTCTCATTTACCACCATTTTCGAGGTGTGTAGGATGACTTCCTTAATATTTTTAAATGAATCCTGTGAAGGCCAAGGGTGATTCAGCTAGAACAAGGGGCTTGCAGCAGGGGTTTACCTGGAGGAGAAATTGCTTATAGAGGGTGATTTTAACTCACCCATTCATCCAGGAAACTTTTGTCTAGCAGGACCCAAGGGGGTTTTCCTTTTCTTTAAAAAAAATTAGTGGTAAAAATACAAAACATAAAACATACCATTTTAAACATTTTTAAGTGTAAATTTCAGTGGTATTATGTTCACATTGCTGTGTGACTACAAACACTATGCTTCTCTAGAACATCCCAAACTAAAACTCTGTATCCATTAAATACTCATTCCCCAATCACCTTCTCCGCTAGCGTCGGTAACCATCATTCTACTTTCTGTCTGCGTCTTTGCGCCATGCAGTAGACATCCTTTTGTGTCTGGCTTATTTCACTTAGTGTAATGTTTTCAAGATCCATCCATATTGCAGCATGTGTCAGAATTTCATTCCTTTTCAAGGCTGAATAACACGTCATTGCATGTATATATACTCAAGGGTGTTTCTTGACTATATTAATAAACTTGGTCAAGATGGTGAGCTGCGAAGCTAGAAAAGCTAGATTACTCACTCCTTGAGGATGAAGATTACACTTTCCTTGTTCATTTCATGATCCCAGCGGCCGTCACTGGCATAGGGTAGGTGTCCAATATATTGGGAGGGAGACAGTATAGAACTCCTAGATCTTCCGTTCACTTTTTAGGAAATGCCCAGATCAGTACTGTGACTCTAACCAGGGAGAAATGCACAGAAGCAGACGCATGTTTACCCAACACTGGACATTACAGAAGCTAACAGACCAGCAAGACCTGGGACTGACCTCCTAATAATTCACAAAGATGGGATTTCCCCTGAGTCAAATGTGTTGGGGGTATCAGAGACAGATGGCCTGACCAAGTTCACACCCTCTCTACAGTATTAGCTGCTGTTCACCTCTCTGAGCCTCAGTTTGCTTATCTTTAAAATAGGAATATAATATTAATATTATCTGTCTCACAAGGCTATTGTAACGATTAAAAGAGAGGTGCTTACTGTCTTTATTTTATTTATTTATTTAAGATGCTTACTGTCTTTATTTTCCTGTAAGCGGGGGCTACAGAAGGGGAGGTTCCCCTGATGGTATTTGACTCCATCATGGAGAAAGATACTGGGTGACCCTGATGGATCCCAACGTGTTTTCATTCAGTCAGCACTCCAAACAAGATCAAACTGAGATGGATCAATCAGTCTCTTCTCATCCTGAAGGCCAAAGGAACACCAGGGATAGGATGAGAAAGAAAAGTGGACTCAGGCTGCTGGCAGATGCATATGAAATGCACATGGCACTGAATTTTGGAGAACTTTTTTTTCTTACCATCTGTCTGTTAGGGATGGTTTTATTCTTTCCTCATCTTTGTCTTTATCTCTTGTTGCTCCAAGCTTAGGCTGCTTAGGCTTCCTTCTTCCTTGCCTGTTCTGGGGTTCAGGTGAGAAAGTGTAACTGATGCGGCCTCATGGTAGAGCCAAGGAGAACAGGAGCAGCAAACACATCTGAGACATCATTTCAGACCTGACCAGGCACGGATGCCCAGCCCATGGAGTCGGGGACTGAACCAACTCGGAGCGGCTTCCCTAAGTCATGTTTACACTGTCACGCTGTGCAAATTGGAGAGTTTGTTTCCAGGAACATCTGGGAGGACCAGCTGGACACGTGTTTCCCTTCTCATTAATTTAGGCTCCTAATTAATCGTGCAAAACCCAAACCAAATAAGCAGAAACCAGGACTGAAAATAATCATTAGGCCCCCCAAACACACACACATTTTAATGAGAACTTGGCCCAGGTGATTGGGCGTCTCTTGGCTCAGTACCGTGGCTATAGGCAGGGAGTTCACCAGGGACAAACACACAGAGGCAGATAGAGATGTACCCGATATGGGCATCAGGGAAGCTAGCAGACCCGGGGGCTTGGAGCTGACTTCCTAATCATTCATAAAGACGGGGTTTCCCTCAGGCCAAGTGTGCTGTGGGCAGAAGTCAGATGGTCTGAGTTCAAGCCCTCCCTACAGTATTAGATCCTGTTTGCCTTTCTGAGCCTTAGTTTTCTCTTCCGTAAAATAGGGCTATAACATTACCTGTCTCACAAGGTTATTGTGAGGATTAAATGAGATAATGTACTTAAGGCGTTTAGCTACAGGGCACACTGTACACTCAGTGAGCGGTAGCCATTATTGTTACCATTGCTACTGATCATTATCCTTAATGATAATATTCTCTAATTACTATGATGAGTCACATAAAAAAGGAAAATCAGAGAAATGTCAGAGACAAAGGGTGACTATATCAATAAAACTCCAGATATATTTCTGTGACTCAGCTCATGGAAATAAGAATTCCTCACCTGCCTTTCTTTGTCATCGGTCTTGCTCCATAAGAGCCCAACTGAGTGCGTAATTGTGGTCATCTAACTCAAGGTACATCTCTCTTTTTAAAAATATGATAGCACCCTTGATTAACATTCCTCTCAGGCTTCATAGTACCAGAAAAAAAGGTTATTGACACATCCACATGGGCCCTGGCATTGGGAGTCTGGGAGCTTCATCACGCCTGATGAGCAGGGTCTGGAAAATGCCGGGTTTTACAGCCTAATCACATGCTGAGGACAAGGCTTCCTGCTTCCAGGAAAAGCAGAGTTAAGAAGATTCATGGAAAGTATTCCAAGGGCATCTTGAACGTCAAACAGCTGTGAAAAGGGGACTGACGATTGAAGTACAGGGTATCTGAAGCCCACGGGTTATTCTCTTCTGTGGCACATGAGTTTACAGGAAAACATAGTTAGGGAGTTTATTGATACCATCCCCCCTTTTCTTGATCTCCCCAGAGAAGACCTTTGAAAAGTAGTTTAGTTATATGTTTGGAATAAAATATGACTAATGGCACCTTAAAAGGCAAATTTGATCATGTCATTCCTACCAGTTGAAAACTGCCCTTGAGATAAAATGGGAACTCTTTGCTGGGCAGCCATGGCCCTGGGAGATCCCGTCCCAGTTTGCCTCAGCAGCCGGAAGCTCTGCTTCCCATCATGCTTTCCCAGTCATCCCTCTCCAACTTCACCGGGCGCCTTCCTGTTCCTAGAAATTGGCATATTCCTGCCTTTCACAAGCTCTTTACCTCTGCTGGAGGCATTTTCTCTCCTGTCCGTCTTTGGCTGAAAGCCTCCCATCACTCAGGTTTTAGTGTCAATGTCATTTTCTGCAGGAAGTTATCCTTGAACCTGAGTTTGGTTGGTTTCTCTCCTTGTCTTCTCCCACAGCCCCTTATACCACTTCTAGACTGGTGACAACTGTGTTTGCTGCAATTGCTTGTTGAATTGTCTGCCTCACTTGATGGAGATAAGAAGGATGAAGGCCAGGGCCATAGAGGGCGTCTCTATCTTTAACTCAATGTCTGGGACCCTTACGGGCACTCAAAACCAGACATTGGCTAAGCATATGGGGGATGAATGAATGTCCGGCCTGATGTGCTGCTTCAAGATTTGACTTAAGGAAGATGGCAGCGTGACCTGGTGCATTCTCTTCACCCACCCCACACACCTCGCTCTGCCTCTCTGTCCCAAGATACCTCTCCACTCCTGGCACTGTGCCTTTGCTTTGCCCTCTGGTTGTGGAAGTCTGTTTACTTCCTGTCAATGGCCTTGGACCCTTTCCATTCTGGCCTGTGTCCTTGAGTAACCTCAAGTAATATTCCACCTTGCTGGACTCAGGGTTCTCCCACCAGACTTCTCTGTAGGAAAAACAGTAGAACCTTGGAGAGTCCCTCACCCCCACCCCATTAGTGGATGAAGAATACTTTCTTTGCTTCTCCCTCCCCAGGAATGAGGCTACAGCTGCCATAGATAGACACTGGGATGCCATCTCATATTAGCAGGAAAAGCAATCAATGTTAAGGTTTAGACTTGATCAGAGCATGAAGGCTGCCCATGTCCAGGTAGTGGTGCAGAAGAGTCCATGAAAAAAACCCATAAGGAATCTTCTGTGGGAATCTAGGCAGATAAATCTGGCAACTTTATAAATTATGCTTCTAGTCATAAATGACAGAAACCCCAACTCTAGGTGGCATAAACAATAAATGACATTTATTCACTCATGTAATTGGAAAACAGAGATACAGGTTTCAGGTAAAGCTGGATTCTGCGGCTCAATGATGTCATTTAACACCCAATTTCTTCCTTAGGTTTGCAAGATGGCTTGCAGTGGCCCTTGAGGCTTCAGACTTCATCATTTGCTTTGAAGGTAAAAGATAGAGTACCTTATTTCTGGCACTTTCAGGCTGTGGTCTACTTTAAGACTGGCTTAAGCAGCTTGAGGCATAAATCTGAACTTAAACCAATCGCTGTACCAAGGGGCAGGGAATATGCTAATTGCAAAGGTTATAAATTTCACTCTTAGAAGTGAGGGGTGAAGTTGGCTTCTTTAGAATAACATGGATTCATTTCCAAGTGGAAATTGAGAAGGGGAAAGTAGGAAAGTATGCCAGACTGCAACAGTGGACTGCTCAGGGGAGTCAGAAGATGCTGAGCTGGACAGTTTCCTGTCATGTGATTAGGGGGGAAAATACTTAGCCATTGCAGTGGTGGCAAAATGCACACACCTAGGAACTATAAATTTGCTTCAGCCTGGAGTGATCTTTTATTCTGGGAGAGGTTTATTTGGTGGAGGGTTTGCAATCTCTCTTTGCCAGCACTTGGGCAGGTACATGGCTGGGCTGAGAACAGATGCATGTAGGTGACTGCGGAATGCACTATGTTGGACAAATTGAATTCTAGAGCCAAGAGATGGCACCTTGCTCAGCCACTCCTGTGGCCAGTTTTCCATTGTCCGTGTGGCAGGTGAGGCATGATGAGTGTCTCTCCCATTACATTTTCTTGTAATCTGGACTTTAATCCATGTTCAGTGAGTGTAATGCTACCCACACAATGGGTCTTCAACAAACGCCTGGCCTTCCTGTCGTCACAGGTTACCGTGCACAATCCCATGTAAGAGCTTGTTTACTTATATGCAATACACAGGTTTAACTTGGTTCAATGTACTGTGTTACAACAACCTAGCAATTTGCATGTTCTTCCTGATTATCTGGTAATTAAACCCAGTAAGTACAAACATACTGTAATTATCATGTAACCCACCATCTGGAGGAAGAGTTGGAAATAACTATGTATTTACGCTATAGCTCTGTGATAATTATGACGTAATGGAATGATCAGCCATGAAGGGGAAAGATTTGCAAGAGTCAGGATTATGCTTTAACATGCTTTTAGCATTAATGCTAGCATTAATTTTCTAGAAACAGCCGGAAATGTAAGGCAACTTGACTGATGAATCCCATCCGGGTGGAGGCACTGAAGGCGTTAAGAACAGCCAATAGGGGACTGGCGCCTGAGCAGGAAGTGCATGTGCCCACTCAATTATTCCCATTCTGTTTACACTTCACTGGACACAAGCATTTGTTTACTTGAACTCTTCTCCCTTTTGCGTGAAAGTTTTCAGTGCCTGTAAGTAAATGACAATGGGTTTAGGTTTTGTTAGTATGTTTCGTTTTACAGATCTTAGATTCTTGGAGGATGAAATAGAGTATTCGACCGCAGGAAAAGTTTTAATATAGTAATATTTGTATGGTTGTAAAATTATTTATAAAAATGCACTTACCCCTTTGGATAGAACCACGAATAATATCTTGACCAGTAAATGTGCTGAACATGAAAGCTCATTGTACTTTAGCTGTGATGCATACATGCGAGGAAAAAAAGAAAATAGTGTTTGGTGAATAGGAAGGTGGCCAACAGCTGCTAAAAATAACAATAGCAAATAATAATACAGTAGGGTTGCATCCTGTGAGCTCTTATGAGACTTGAACTACTGTGTTTATTTCTAAATCTAGGATGTTACCAAGGTAAGGTGATCATTTCATACACCATACGGAAGAAAACAATGACCTCAAATAAATGTCATGCTATATTTTCCTATTATTAGAATTTTAAAATTAAGTTTATCGAGAGTTCTTATATACATATTTAGCTATGTATCATATATATAGCCCTATTGAACAAACATAAAGGAGAAATAAATTGATAAGGCATTTTTTATCTTCACGTTCAGAAAATATCTGAATGTGAAAAGCATCCTCACATTCAGAGGCTACGTTTTTCAAATTACTTTTTGAGTTGAGTTTTCTGTGTCTGCATTCTCCATAAAACATTGTTCCCTATGTCACGGCGCACTGATAATTCAGCAATGCTTAAAAGAGTGCTTGGTTCGTGCCTCTGGCATTTTCTTCTCAGGTAAGTACACCCATCCCACAAATTATACTGCATTATTTGTGGCTTAATCATTTGTGAGGGTTCACAAATTAAGTCAGATTTTGAAAGATTATCTTCACTCTGAAAATATTTATATGTAAATAAAATATTTATGTAAATAAAAGGCATCTAGTAAAACATAATAACCATTTTTTGGTCACAATGACTCAAGATTCCTTCAATATGAGTCAAACAACAGAATCTTGATTGAAATGGATTATAAGTTAATGAAGTATTATGAAATATACAGGACTGATATTTAAAATATTTTCTATTACTCCTCATAATTTTACTTAGTACCATTCTTTTAGATCTTGTTTATAATTTACTATTCATCCTAATAAATGTATTTTTGTTAAATTTGTGTAGAGATGAGAATCTTGATCAAGGCTGTCTACTAAACTTCTCTTCATCACCCTAAATGAGCGAAATTTGGATTTCCTTCTTCTCCACTTAAACTGGGCAAGAGTGTCCCAAAAGCTTCCCAGAAATGTTTTAGAATAAATTAATTAAAAGTTTAAAATTAACTCAAGAAATAGTAAGCAAAGAAGAAACATTTATTGAAGCCGTAAGACATAGTGCACATATGTTGCTTGTTTTTGAGATATGTGTCCTTTGCCTCCTACTCCAACCAAAAAATGCCTGATTGTTCTTTGGGGAATGTTTCTCTCTCCTGTCTTTAACCATACCATGTGGGAGCAATGGACTCCACCTCTGCTTCAAGGGAAAGTCCTGTCTGGTTCAATCTAAAGAGCATATCCTATCTATTTGTCCACAGTAATTGGCTCAGAGTTGGACATGTAGCCTAGTTTGGATGAATGAAGGTAAATCCCAGGAATTTTGCAAAACCAACTGGAAGGGAGCGTCTCTTTTTCTGGATAATGTGGGTTATGGTGTGAGATTTGGAGCTGGTGCAACCATTTTGCTACCACCACAGAAATGCCTAGAGTTGCAAGATGCTCTGCAGTCCCTGAGAATAAATTCTGCATCACAAAAGGGAGGAGAGAGGAGTGGGGGTTGGGGGGTAAGAGAGAAAGTGAGAGAGAGAGAGAGAGAGAGAGAGAGAGAGAGAAACTGAGCTCTTGGTCATATTATTTCAATGACCAAATCAGCCCTATCTAAAGCCAGAATTAGCTCTGGACTTTTCAGCAATATGAATGACATTCAGTAACACCTGTGTTATATAAAGTCACTGAGAGCTTTTCTTTCACTTATAGCAAAACTCAAAGAAAACAAAAACTTTACTCTCTTTTATAAAGAATTTCATTTTAAATGTTTCATTTTAAACATTTTACAATATATATACATATATATAATCTAATACTATTACTTAAAAAAAAATCTTAAAAATGATATAGTAGAATCCAAGGACAGGGATGGAGTGGGGTCCCAGGAACTGACTGGAAACAGGAACTTCGAAGCTCCAGCCCTCTGGTCCTCATGTCTGCTGCTTCTGCATACAGGCTTTATTCTTCTCCCTTCTCACTCTGATGTCCTCTGATCCATACTTGGTGACTCAGTCTCTCAGCAGTAATTCGAAATTTCCAGGAGGGAGATGCTCATTGGACCATCTCAGGTCAGCAATCAACCTCTGATCCAACACCTCTGGCCAGAATGACAGGGTTGCAAAGCACCAAGTTGACATCTAGGCAACCCCTGAGGGTGGGAAGGCAGCTCTGGGTGCGGAGTGTGTTGGGAAATACTCAGGCACCCCAGAAAGTATCCACTCCTGGTGGCCTCTGGAAGTCTCCTCATAACTTAGAGCTACAGTTTCCTTCTGTAAAATGGGGCTACCAAACCTAAGGATTGTCTTGAGTGGAAAATAAGAAAATGAATGGGAGCAGCTGCTGTTGTGGGGTGGTGAGGATCATTTCAGAGGCTCTCTTGTATAGCAGACCCTCCAATAACATCGGTCTGTTCAACATAATTTCATTATAACTTTGATGAAGAAAGAAAAGATTCCTTCAGGGGCCCCTGTTTGTGCGGAGTCTGCACGTGTCCCCCGTATCTGCACGGGTTTTCTGCAGGTACTCCAGTTTCCTGCCACATCCCAAAGCTGTGCATGTGAGGTTCATTGGCGTGTCTACACAGTCCTAGTGTGAGTGAGTGTGGTTGTGTGTATGAGTGCTCTCTGCAAGGGATTGACATCCTGGCCAGTATCGATGCCCACCATCCATGACCCTCAACAGGAATAAATAAGCAGGGCTGGATGATACTGGTACCAAAGCAGACATGTAGACCAATAGAGCAGAATAGAGGCCTCAGAAATAAGACCACATGTCTATAACAATCTGATCTTCAACAAACCTTACAAAAACAAGCAATGAGGAAAGAATTCTCTATTTAATAAATGGTTCTGGGTAAACTGGCTAGCCATATGCAGAAAACTGAAACTGGACCCCCTCCTAACACCTTATTCAAAAATTAAGTCAAGATGGAGTAAAGGCCTAAATGTAAAATCCAAAACCATAAAAACTAGAAGAAAACCTAGGCAGAACTGTTCAGGACCTAGGCTTGGGCAAAGATTTTATGATGAAATTGCCAAAAGCAATTGCAACAGAAGCTAAAGTTGACAAATGGGATCTATTTAAACTAAAGAGCTTCTGAACAGTGAAAGAAACTGTCATCAGAGTGAACAGGCAACCTACAGAATGGGGGAACATGTTTGCAAGCTATCCATCTGACAAAGGTCTAATATCCAGAATTTACAAGGAACTTAAACAAATTTACAAGAGAAAAACAAACAACTCCATCAAAGAGTGGGCAAAGGATATGAACAGACACTTGTCAAAAGAAAACATTTATGCAGCAAACAAACATGAAAGAAAACCCTCAACATCACGGATCATTAGAGAAATGCAAATCAAAACCACAATGAGATACCATCTCATACCAGTCAAAATGTTGATTATGAAAAAGTCAAGAAACAGCAGATGCTGGTGAGGCTGTGGAGAAATAGGAATGCTACTACACTGTTGGTGGGAATGTAAATTAGTTCAACCATTGTGAAAGACAGTGTGGTGATTCAAGGATCTTGTACATATACACCATGGAATACTATGCAGCCATAAAAATGAATGAGATTATGTCCTTTGCAGGCACATGGATGAAGCTGGAAGCCATCATCCTCAAGAAACTAATACAGAAACAGAAAACCAAACACTTCATGTTCTCACTCATAAGTGGGAGTTGAACAATGAGAACACATGGACACAGGGAGGGGAACATTATACAACGGTGGCTGTTTGGGACGGGGTAAGAGGAAGGAGAGCATTAGGACAAATAGCTAATGCATGCAGGGCTTAAAACCTAGGTGACAGGTTATAAGTGCAGCAAACCACCATGGCACTTGTATATGTATGTTACAAACATGCACATTCTGTCCAAGCATCCTAGAACTTAAAGTAAAAAAGGAAACAAAAACAAAGAAAAAGTGAAAGAAAAAAATAAGCAGGGTGGGAAGTGAATGAATAAGTACAGATTATTGTAAAATAAAAATTTGTAAAGTCTATAATAACCCTAGAAATGCACACAATCAATGATGTAGACGAAAGCACTCAGCAAGCCCTTTGTATCTGTGCTTGGTTTTTTAACTGCCTGGTGGCAGGAGGCGCTCCTTACAATATTTGTTTTGCAAACATTTATTTTTTTATTTAACCCACCACTACACTGCCATCACTGACAGATGCACCAAAAATTGGATAAATAATTCTCTTGTCTTCTTCAATCTTTCTTGAAAGGATGTAGAGCTCACATATGTTAAAATCTCTAATGTTAGGAGCATTTGGGTCTCTATTTAGAAGTTTGGCAATGTGTGTGTGAACAGGGATATGTTGCAGGAACTTAATTTTTATTTATATCAATTGGCCTGTGGTGAAATTTGCTTCATGATGTGTTGATTTGCCTACAGTCTCAGTTTCTGAGAGGCTGCCCACGACGCTAAGGAAGGACTCACTGTACTCTCAGCAGTGCTGAGCATAGCACAGAGGTTCAATAAATGCGTCACTTGTGATTATGCGGCTGCATGCCAGCTTCACACTGGGAAACCTGCATTAGCATTATTATGAACAACTCACATTTTGATGGTACAATTCAGTATATAACACTCTCACACCCACAAATGCGATTGACGCTCAGGCCATCTCATGAGCCAGGGTCACTACTCCCATTTTACAGAAGAAACTGTAAATGGCTTATTTTAAGCCAATGTGGTTTTCTTGTTTATTTTTCTTGAGGCAGGGTCTTGCTTTGTCACCCAGGTTGGAGTGCTGTGGCACAATCACAGCCCACCGCAGCCTTCGATTCTTGGGCTTAAGCGATCCTCCTGCATTAGCCTCCTGAGTACCTGGGATGACAGGAGCAGGCCGCCACGTCCGGTTTATTATTATTATTATTGTTATTTTTGGCAACAGGGTCTTGCTCTGTCACTCAGGCTGGAGTACAGTGGTGTGATCTCGGCTCACTGCAAATTTTGCCTCCTCAGTTAAGCTATTCTCGTGCCTCAGCCACCTGAGCAGCCTGAGTTACAGGCACACACCTCCACACCTGGCTAATTTTTGTATTTTTTAAATAGAGACTGGGTTTTGTCATGCTGGCCAGGCTGGTCTAAAACTCCCGGCCTCATGTCATCTGCCTGCCTTGGCCTCTCAAAGTGCTAAGATTACAGGCATGAACCCCTGTGCTCAGCCACAGTTAATTTTTTAAAAAAATTTTGTAAAGATGAGGCCTTGCTATGTTGCCCAGGCTGGGCTTTAACTCCTGGGGTCAAGTGATCCTCCTATCTTAGCATCCCGAGTAGCTGGGATTACACGTGTGCTCCACCAAGCCCAAAGATTAAAACAAAAAAATTAGTAGAAACAAGGTCTTCTTATGTTCCTCAGGCTGCTCTCAAACTCCTGGCCTCAAGCAATCATCCCACCTCAGTCTCCCAAAGTGTTGGGATTACAGGCATGAGCCACCGCGTTTAGCCACCAGTAGTTCTTAAAGAGTGAGTGCCACCTGAGAATTTGCTAGAAGGAAAACAGAAACTTCTAAATCAGAAACTCTGAGGTGGGGTCCTGTCACCTGCATTTTCACAGGACTTTCAGGTGATTCTGATGCCCACCCTAGGTGCTGTGGCTAATAAGTAAATCCACCCCTCCCAACTCCTCCTGCACTACTTCCGCGTGGCAGTTTTGCAATATCGAAAGGCAGGGTGATTCATGATCTCTGCAGTCTGTGACTCCCAGTCTGTGTTCACCACTCCAGTGGATACTGAAGTGAGTATTAGCCAAAGGTGTTGATTTTTATTTACCAACAACACCTTTAATCCTTGAAACTGGTTTGGCTTCCTCTTCCTCTGGTAGGCTTTCTATAGGAAGGGCTCAGGCTGCATTTGCTAAACTTCTGTGCTCTCACACAGCTTTGTGTTTGATTCTGATGGAGTAAACATATTGCTGCCAGGAATATCTTGCTTCTCCTCTTTTCCTCCACCACTTCCTCTCATTTCTTGCTCTTCCCTAGGGAGTTCAGGCAGCACCCTAGAGTGGTGAGTGCTGGGCAGAGCGGATATTCTAAGATCTTGGTGACAGCCTTGGCTGCATATGGATCTGTGGGCATCTCAGTAAGGGTTGGGGGGGCATACCCACTGATGCCAACTGCAAAGTCACTTGGGCTTAGTCATGGTGGAAGAGGCTTCCTTATAAGGTCAGTAATTTATAAGAATCCAAACTCAAATCCTTCCAGAACTGGGAGAATGATTTCTGCCTTGCCTTACTGTATCAAGAAGGTTCTTAGCTGCAAGGAACAGAAACAGACACTGGTTGCCTTAAGCAAGAAAAAAATGAATTCAAAAGTATGGGTGGCTGACTGCATCGCAAGGAGACCTGGAAAGACAGGCTCAGAGGCCACGCAGCCAGGGGGATGCCTGAATCATCTCATAGGAAGATCTGGGGAGGGCACTGTTGACACCTATGTGTCAGGTGGTGACATCTCTCCTAGTCTTGCCATGGCTGTCCTGTGGATTAGGTCTTGCTGCAATGGTGACTGCTGCTCCATGAATGCTTTCCAATCCCCAGCCTTTTTTACCACAAAGATTGAATGAATAACCTGATCTGGATGCTTCTGATTGGTGGAAGACAGTCACATGCTTCTGCTTCAGCTGCAAGGGATCCTGGGAAGATGGATATCCTCCCTTTTTATCCTCTGCTTGGAGGTAGACTCTGCTCCCTCCAAGACTCAAAAAGTGGAAAGTTGGAAAATTTCTTCCAAATAAGGGGGAAGTTAACAAGCTGTGCAGCCAAAAGAATAACTATCCCAAACTATCTATTATAAAATCATAATCATAAAAGCTAACAATTCTATGCTTTTATTATATGCTCTGTGCTGTTATGACTCATATATTACCTTATCTAATCTTCACAGAAGTTCTATAAGGTTGTTATAAATTATTACCACTGCCATATGAACAGATAAGGAAACTGAGGTCCAGAGAGCTGAGTTATTCATCCAAGATCCTGTAGCTCTAAAGTGGCAGAGCCAGGCTTTGTACACAGGGCATGAGTTGCCTCTCAAACCCTAAGGTTGAGGTGACACCAGAACCCAGATTTCTGACATCAGAAACTCTCAGTTCCATAAGCCAGTAAATCCCTTACTTTTATTCAAGAGATAGTGACTGGTGTGATGGGGGGAGGCAGTATGAGAAATAATGATAATAATAGTAATAACAGGTGATATTGATTGAGTGCCTACACTTATTACAATTGAGTTAAGGTTATTCCTGTTAATCATTCCAACTGGCCTATCATTTAAGATACAACTATTATTCTCATTTTGCAGATGAGGAAGAGAGGCTGAAAAAGGCTAAGGAATGTGACAAGCTTGACATAACTTGCAGAAGACAAACAGGGTTTGAATCCAGGGTTGTTACTAGTACGGGCCGTTAACTTTTGGCCAATCAAAGCCCCTGTTTTTCCACCCTCAACTGGTGGCTGATTTCACCTGGGTCTTTACATGCAATTCTATTAGAATTGTCCTCCCTACATCATGAAAAAATGCTTAATCTATAATGACAGCAGACATCCCTAGTTGACCAGCCTGGACTCTCCTGCTTAATGTAAGCATGGCCTCAGATTCCTTCTTAACACAAATGTTTTCAGCAGCATCTTCTGACTGATCAGAATTGGCATGGAAGAGGCAAATGATATCTCCTCCCTGATCTAAAGGGTTTACATGGTTGCCAAGTGACTGGAGCCAGTGATAGCTTTATAGAGAATCAAAGAAGCAGGCACTTGTCTTTTTTCCCCCAGAACATCCATAATAAATGGTTACAAAAGAGCGTGATCATGGTAGCTATTCTCTTACAGTTTAGTTTTGTTAGAATTTATTCCTAATTGAAGACAACTTAAGGTTGCTTATAATAAAAAGCACACAGCCTTTAACTGGACATTTCAAAAAATCATATTAAACTGAGAACTGGAAAAATAGAGATGATTCTGTCAAGAATTTTATGTGGTATGCTTACAATGCCTTAAAATTAAATTTATCCCTGAGCTCTCTGGCAGCCAGATAATAAAGGGCAAGAAGATGTATGACTTGTGTGAGTTCTCCTTGCCTGATAAGAGGGAGGCATAAACTAACAGCTTGTGGGTTAATCTGGCCACAAGTTTGCTTGGCTTAACTGTGCATAACTTAAAATAAGGATAGTCCACTTGAAAATCCAGCCTTTCTTTAAAGATGGTAAGATATGGTTCCTCCATGCTCATCTCTCTCAAGTTCAACCAGCAGCAGGAGCTGAGCAGTGCTTGTCCCTTTAGACCAGCAGGCCCACTCCAGGCCTCTATTTTCTTTCTCACCTGCCTAGCCCCTGTGGGCACTGGCCTGTGTAGTCTGGTTGAGGATATGAAATGTACACATCTTCTTGGGTCTGCTCTATACACCAAAGCCACAGTGATTACGCTAACTCATAGATCAGATCATGTCACTCCTCTTTAGCCACAGACCCTGCCTGATCCCCACCCCCTCATCTGTGTTTTTCGGAGCTCGTCTTGGACTTTGTTCCCTTTTGCTCACTGCTCCTGCCCCTTCAGATCTTTTTTTTTCCTTTCCCAGACAGGATCTCCCTCTCTCACCCACGCTGGAGTGCAGCGGGTGTGATCTCGGCTCATTGTAACCTCCGTCTCCTGGATTCAAGTGATTCTCCTGCCTCGGCCATCCGAGTAGCTGGTATTACAGGCGTGTGCCACCATGCCTGTAATTTTTGTATTTTTAGTAGAGGTGGGATTTCCCCATGTTGGCCAGGCTGGTCTTGAACTCCTGAGCTCAAGTGATTCTCCCACCTTGGCCTCCCAAAGTGCTGGGTTTACAGGCGTGAGCCATTGCACCCAGACTCTTTTGTCTTTCTCTGCTTCTAAGCCATCAAGTATGTTCCTGCCTCCAGGCCTTTGCACGCGCTGTGCCCTCTGCCTGGACCTGCGTGTCCCCTGCACAGGGGCTGGTTCAGGTCTTTGCTTAATTATCACCTTAGCAGTGAGACCTTCCCTGGCCACCCCTTAGAAAACAACTGCACCCCCCCCATGACTCCCTACTACATTTTTTCCATGGCATTCGTCACTATTTGATCTGTCTCTATTAGTACATATTTGTTGAGTTTTTTGCTCTTACAATGCAATTTCTGGGTAATGAAAACGGGGACTGGGGCTGGGGTTCTCATTTGTTCTCTGCTCTATACCCAGCACTAGAGCAGTGCCTGGCACGTCAGAGACATTGAATGTAGGGGATGAATGCATAAAAATCTATGATCAGTCAACGTTAATCTGTGAGACATACATGTATAATCTTTCCAAATAAAGATATCTTTATATAAATATAAAGATAAGAGACATAAAGCTGCATTGTTTTATCTTGGGCTGTAAAGATACAATGCTATAAAGACAGCTATATTTATATCTATAGTGCTTGCAGATTAAAGGCCAAACAATGACCAGTAGTCACAGAAGGCAAAGACAATGGAAATGCTGTTTACAGTTTCCTTGCATGCTGTTTCTGTGAGCTCCTTTTCTTGATAAGTGCTATTAACCCTTTGTGGGATTGTTGGATTCTTTCTTGAAATAGCCCCAGTTGGCCAACTCTTCTGACGGGTTAGAATCCAAACATGGATGTTCGGATTTGCAAACAGCCCTCACAAATAGAGGGCTGAACTTGGGTTCAAGCAGCATGTCTCCTCCCCAGCTGCATCTCTATTTGGGCAGCTGGGTGTGGATAATCCAGCCTGCACAGGCCTGGCCTTATTCCATCAACATTCGCCATGCTCTGCATCCACCCCGTGTGTCTCTGTGGCCCTAAGCTGATGCCATGAATCTCCTCTCCAGCTCACCCTAACAGGAGTCCTCTTGGATCCAACAAAAGTTTATTTCAACACTACAACCCAGAAATGTGTCCTTCTCCAAGGCAGGGCTGGTGCTGCTCACGGCTCTGGAAAGTCCACTGTGGTCAGGACACCCACCCTGATCTGACCCCACTTTCTCTGCCTGGAGAAGCCTTTTCATTTAATGCATCCCAGCACAGACCTAGTGAAAGCACTTCCGCTCCTGATTGTAGATGAAATGAGTAGAGAGAGGGACTCTTGCTGGAGCCTGCACAGCGTTGCTGGATGAACTGTCAGCAGGTAGGGGACCACTGTGTCAGTCTTGCTGCCCTAGAGGCTCATTTCCCTTTTCCCAAGCTCCTTATCTCTTTCCACCTGCAGCAAGATGCCTCCCAGGGGAGCCCCACTCACCTCCCACATCCCAGACCCTCACTCCCTTAATAGTGAAGGCCAGAAGAGGACAGAGGTGAGGTTCACCTGTTTAAAGGCCACCCTCCAGTGCCAAGAACTTTGGAGAACCCTTGGGCAGTGGGGTCATTTTATTCCCAAACCCTACAAGATCCTCCTGCCGGGGAAGGTTTCTTTTCCTCCCTTAGGAAGCCACTTCCGGAGGCAAGCTTCAGGAGAAAAGGAAAAGCAGATGTCAGCCTGTGTCACAGAATAATCGATTCGCTCAGTGCTTGTATTTTCCTACCAATTTTGTATTTTTCAAAAAGGACAATAAAACAATTGTACTCTCGGCTAATTAATGACAAGCTGGTAAAAGCATCTCCTCATTGTTCCATTTATTTCTCCATTTCTCCCAGTTAACAGCCCTGTCTCTGAAATGAATCAATGTCGTTTACACAATGCTGTCACCCCATTGTTCCTTTATCATCCTCCATTTTCATAAATCGGGGTGTTAATCCCTTAATGGCTTTTCTCAGTGCTTAAAAAAAAATGAAAGGACAAAAAAAAAAAAAAAAAAA
>NW_022437030.1:4611999-4613461 GCF_009761245.1 Sapajus apella
ACAAGCAGGTCCAGTTGGGGATTTAGCCCCTTCTGTTTGTTGTCTAAACAGGAGGCCACCTGGGGATCCACCCCTTTCCCAGGTAGGGTCTGCCCCAGCTCCCTGCCCAGTCCTTTCTGCTGGACTCTGTTGAGGTCTCTCACGTTTGCCCTGATGGCCCAAGAAAGCCTTGATGCCAGATCGGGGTACAGGATGGGAGAAGATGTGATAGGAACTTCCTGATCTTTCCAATCCACAATTCCATGGCTTTTCACTCCATGAGGGCAGTGGTGTATCAGATGGGCTCTCTGGACCAGTGACATCAGCATCACATAACACGGTGAAACCCCCCGTCTCTACTAAAAATACAAAAAATCAGCTGGGCATGGTGGTGCATGCCTATAATCCCAGCTACTCAGGAGGCTGAGGCAGGAGAAGTGCCTGAACCCAGGAGGTGGAGGTTACGGTGAGCCGAGATCGCGCCATTGCACTCCAGCCTGGGTAACAAGAGCAAAACTCCGTCTCAAAAAAAAAAAAAAAAAAAAAAAGAAGTTGTTAGAAATGCAGATCAGTGGACCTATCCCAGATCTACAGAGTCTTCCAGCAATCTGGGCTTTCACAAGCATTCCAGGTGACTTCTGATGCACTCAGAAATTTGAGAACGACTATACTAAGGGATTTCATTCTGAGGTTAAAAAGTAAATATCTGGAATTAAAGCTCATTTCATTTAACAAATACTGGCTAACTTCTGGTCTTTGTTTGGCAGACTGGTATTTGAGCATTGAGTGAACTGGTGCCTGCTGCTGTGAAGCTCTGTCTACTGAGCAGACTACCCCCAGCTGGACCCCACCCTGACCTGATCTTCACTTCTCAGCCCTGCATAATGACTAGCACAATGATAATAATAACAATAATAGTATTATTATTACCCAAGACTAGGGCATCAGAAATTGCTTCTAAGCAGCTCAGTACTTGTATGGTGGCACAGAAAAAGGTGCATGTCCGGACAAGCCTGGGAGATGAGAACCAAAGTCATCCAGGGATACTAGGCAGTAGGGGTGGGGAGGGAGCCAAGAACCCTGCCTCAGCCTCCTGCGCACAAATCTGGGTTTTCCAGAATGCCATGTGCCCTCACTCAGTGAACACATCCTGGCTGAGCTTTTGCTCTGTGCCAGTCCACGTGCAAGCTGCTTGGAGACTCTGAGGTAAATTAGAAAGTCCCTGCCCTTAAAGAGCTCACAATCTTGTGAGTACACAGATAATTTGCACAAACCACTTGAAAAGACCCCTGGAAAGTGTTGCAATAGCCCTTCTGAAATGTCACAAAGAAAGAAGCCATGATTACCCCAGTGTAGGTGGTTGTGGTGGTGCTGAAGATGGTGGTAGATATGGTGGTGTTGGTGGTGGATGTGGTGGAGATGGCGGTGGAGGTGGTGGAGACAGTGTTGGTGACAGTGGTGGAGTTGGTGGTGATGGTGGTGG